>NW_015113234.1:274808-305115 GCF_001443285.1 Poecilia latipinna | reverse complement strand
TTTGTGGTCCTGCAGGGGGCTACAACAGAGAGGAGTGTCTGAGGACTGTGGAGTGCTACAACCCCAACGAGGACTGCTGGACCTTCATGGCGCCCATGCGGACTCCCAGGGCTCGGTTCCAGATGGCTGTGCTGATGGTTGGTCTAACCGCTCGCTCTTATCTCACTTTATCGTTTAGTCTACAATAAAGTGGCATTTTGAATATTGACCAAGTGCGCTTGTACCTGTTAGGACTCGTTCCACTTGTCTTTGGTAAACAGTAAAGTATTTAACAACTCCTTGTTCAAATAACTGGGCTCCTTAATTGGTCCCTGCAGTTCAGAATGTGTTAATTTCTTGTTTTGTGTCCTGGCTGCCTCCCTCAGGGTCAGCTGTATGTTATCGGGGGTTCCAATGGACATTCTGATGAGCTGAGCAGTGGGGAGATGTACGATCCACAAACTGATGAGTGGGTTCAAGTGCCAGAGCTGAGGACAAACCGCTGCAATGCAGGTCAGCCCGCTGTACCGGGGATCATTACCTTTTCATAAGAACAACACCTCATTAACATTTTAAACTCGATTTACTGGCTGGTCTGACTCTCCGCTGTGTCCTCTCCAAAGGTGTCTGCTCCTTGAACAACAAGCTTTATGTTGTCGGAGGGTCGGACCCCTGCGGGCAGAAGGGCCTGAAGAACTGTGACGTTTTTGACCCTGTGGCAAAAACCTGGTCTAACTGTGCCTCCCTTAACATCAGTATGTATCTGTTCAGTTCCACAGTCGTACATCTGTCAAATACAGTGCACCAAGGGTTAGCATCATGGGCGCTGAAAGCCCGCCCATTAGGCCAGATACAGTATTGGCATGCAGAATTTGCATATATGATACTTGAAATACAGCATTCTACCATAACTAATGCAATTTGCGTGCTTTGAATATATCATGCTGAGATAAATGCAACCAATGTCGGCATATTTGGAAATGTAAAGATAAAAAAAACAAAAAAACAAAAGAAGCTGCACTGAAGCTGCATTGTGTTAAATTTCATAGGATAATGCAGGCAGCTGAAAAAATCAGACTCTGCACTGAAGCTGCATTGGTAACAACAGCAATTTTGTTTCCAGGGAGACACCAGGCCGCAGTGTGCGAGTTGGATGGCTTCATGTACGTGATTGGAGGAGCAGAGTCGTGGAACTGCCTGAACACCGTAGAGCGCTACAACCCTGACAACAACACCTGGACTCTGGTGGCCCCCATGAACGTGGCCCGCAGGGGAGCCGCTGTGGCCGTACACGCAGGTGAGCCCGACCACAAACCACAGAGTTTTAATGGGATTTTATTTCATAGACAACATGGTAAAATGAAGCGAATTGGAAGTTAAAAGGCGTATGGAGGTGTGGAGTGCATTTGTGTTCAGCCTCTTTCCTCTGAGGATCTTTGTGAAGCGGGAAAAAACAATGGTGGTGGCAGAACATTTGGTCAGAATTGATTTAAAGTCTCAAGAAGCAGGATATTGACTCTGGACTTAGTCATATCAAATGATTTAGGTCCAAGCAAATTCACAGGTTAGAATGGCCTAGTCAAAGTCCAACTCTAAATCCAATTCAGAATCTGATTCTCTGAGCTTGAACTGTTTTGCAGAAAATAAAAAAAAAAACCCAAAAAAAAAACTTTCAAGAGATGGTATTTTGTGCAGACCACAATTTTTTATTTTTCTCTTAAATGTCCTTTTAGGGGCTCCATATTTCCCCATCAATGCTGTTTATATTTAAAAAAAAAAATATTCTTGGCATGATCCTGCTCCCACCATGTTGGGGATATGACACTAGTCATATTCAGGCAAATACAAATGTACACCACACTTTTCAGATTTTTATTTGTAAAAATATTAAAATCAGACGTGGATTTTCCTTCTGCTTCACAATTGCGCTCTGTTCTGTTTGTCACATAAAGTCCCAATG
This sequence comes from Poecilia latipinna, assembly GCF_001443285.1. NCBI lineage: Eukaryota > Metazoa > Chordata > Actinopteri > Cyprinodontiformes > Poeciliidae > Poecilia > Poecilia latipinna. The sequence continues at coordinate 303,176 of NW_015113234.1, read as the reverse complement.
ACATACTTAGAAATGTTCCTCTTTTTTTTTTTCCCTTCAGGTTTCCATTCCTGAACTTGTTCATTTTGAAGAAATTTACTGAAACGCATATTGTTTACTTGCTGATGTTTGCCTCTACGCAGGCAAGCTGTTTGTCGTGGGTGGCTTCGACGGCTCCCACGCGCTCCGCTGCGTCGAGGTGTACGATCCTGCCCGCAACGACTGGCGGATGCTCGGCAGCATGATCTCCTCCCGCAGCAACGCCGGCGTGGCCATGCTGGGCGAAACCATCTACGTCGTGGGCGGCTTCGACGGAAACGAGTTCCTCAGTACGGTGGAGGTGTACAACCCCGAAACGGATGAGTGGAACGACTGCACCAAAGCCCCATCTCCCCTCTCTGAGTGAAGGGAGAGGGGATGGGGAGGGAAGAACGGGGGAAACAGGGTTCTGGAGTTTCACAGTGCTTCACTCATTTCCAAACTAACAGGCTTAGTGACGTAATCGTGTTTCGTGATGTTTTCGTGTATGAACAGGTATACGTGGGTGGGGATGTTGAGGTGAGGAGTCTTCAGTGAAGACTGGCTTAATCTTAGCAGGTCGGGGAGGGGGGAGGCAATTTACTGAGAATCCTTTTGTGTTTTAAAGTGTCAGGCATTTGCTGCCCAAAGCAACGTTGACGCCTTCTTTTGTTTTTGCATATTGCATAGATTTTGGTTTTGTCTTGTATATATTTTGTTTCTTCCTCAAATTTTTTTTTGTCGTATGCCAACATTTACTACACTTAGTGCTTTTCATTTCTTTAAGCTAGTTGCATGGAGGGTTTTTAGATGAGTTTTTACTATTTGACCACCTGGAAAGGTGCCAGTTTGAAGTGATAATAATTTGAGTTCAGAAAATGTATAAAGTTTATTTAAGAAAATTTCTGTTGTGGAAATGTCTTTCTTTTTTCCCAAAATATTTAAAGGTCAGTGGTTTGAAGCCTTACTCAGTGTGAGTTGCTAAACACCCGTCAAAGCTTTCTGTCATTTTAAATAAACCGGATTGTTTTTTGACTCTTAAAATGATGGCCTTTTTTATATTTTTATACACTGCTGATTTACCAGTAACATAGATGTAGTAGCAGAGAGCTTACATGAATCTAACCAGTGCCAGATTTAGTTGACCTTTTTTGTGCACATGCCAGAAATGCACAACCATGCTTCTGCTAACAATTTTTTTTAATGTGATTTTTAACTAGTTGATATACGTAGAGCTGCAATTTACTGAGAATCCTTTTGTGTTTTAAAGTGTCAGGCATTGGCAGATTTTTCTGGAAGGAATGTTGGTGCAAGAAATTTCACATTTGTAACATTTCTTAATTAATAAATCGTATAAGTCTAATTTTTGTTTTCAGTCTGCTTTGTTCTTGTTGGTAAATAACTGATCCATTTCTTTAAAAAAAAAAAAAGCTTATAGTTGAATCTCTGATAAAAATCCTCCTGAGATCTCAACAGTGTTGATCCAGTCAAACATACTGATTGGAAAATGCAAGGGAGTGTGTAGTATTTTGTGAAATGGATTCTGACTATCCTGCAGACTAGAACCTTTTTCATTCCGTAATTTGAATTCTGAACAGAAATATTGCATGTGGGGTTCCTCAAGGCTGTATTCCTGGGCCACTTTTATTCAGTCATTTACACTATCAGCATAGCTCAGACATGGAATAATACACTCTTACAACGTGGTGGTTAGATTATTGTAAAGCTGTTCTAAAAACAATTGTGTAAAATGCTGCTTCTACAGTCCTGATCAACACCAGGCAGTTGCATCATATCAAAGCCTCTCAGCTCTGATACAAACTCTAAGCAGAAAATGTTGCCTCTTATTGATAACTGGAAACATTTATATTAATCATAAATTCATAGTTAACTTAGTAGATAAAATGTATGCAAAGTTATTGAAGCTTGACATAAAATGTGTAGAAAATCACTTTTCTAAAGTATAAAACAACTTTTAATTAGTCTTTGAATCTTTAATAAATTATCAGTAGCTGATTTTGTGAGTCCAGTTTTAGCTCTCACTGCATCGTCCTCCAATTACTGTGTCATGGCCTCTGCCTTTTAACCTTTAACTATTTATATTCTCCCCATGGACTACCATAGTAAACCAGGTTATATTCAGTCCCACTAAGTGTCTTACCAAGGAGATTAGACTCAAGTATTTGAATGGAAAAAAAAGCAGGAAGGCACAACCAGAGTGGCTGTGGGTTGTGAAACAGGGCTGGATGAGTAGGCTCCTTTTTTATGACCCCAGACATCTGAGGCTGCCTGCCAGAACCAGTTAAATCCCTCCCTCTGTGCTCATTCACAAGTCGATGTCAGATAATCTGCTGATCCACCTGACGGCTGCAAATGTGTCATGTGCAGGAGAAAGTAGGGACGGAATCCTGAATCCGGTCATCGTTACTGTCTGACCATTAAAACACGTTTTTTTTCAAAAAATACTTTAATTCAATTAGCATATTAAGAAAGTTTTTGCATAAGTTTTATGAAACATTCGATTCATTAGTCTGTCTTTCAAATTCGAAGCACTCGAAACGAAACGTGAGTACACATTTGTGGCTAAGCTAACCAGATAACAGATTCACAAATGATTTACAATAGATTTGAAACGACAGATAAAGCTGTCTAGGAAATGATGTCAAACTCTGTAGAAGATTAACATTACCATTTAAAACTCCTCGTGTTTACATGTTGTGGGTCTGTTATTGTTTAATCATATTCCTGATGACATAAACATTTAAATACAACCAGTAATAAAAGTTAATGGAGTTGTTCAAGTCAATTTCTAGAATGGATTTTCCAGGTTTTTTCCTTCCACTAACCTTTCAAACAATATCTTTAAATATAGCACTCTGTGGCCCGCTAAAATCTCAAGCAATGAATTTTTGCGGCTTGCCTTCCTTGTGTAGCGTGACGACTGACTATCAAGTCAGCAGTCATAACTTTACATAAGATGATTAAAATTGAATAGCTTTCTTTGGTCTTATTTTTCTGAGAAGCTGAGTTTTTCTCCAGAAAAATGTTTAACCTGAACTATGTCTGTTCATTGTCCAACTGTGCTGAGATTTTACGAAGACCCAAAGTTCTGATCATTATTGGCTCTCCTTACCAGTGACCCTAAACCCCGCTCTACCTTTGCCTTTGTCTGGATGACGTCTCCTCGTGTAGCAACTCTTCACTGTAACAGCCGGTGTAATCTCAGCCTGTCTGCTGCCGTCACCTGGGTTTAATCCATTTAATCATTCCACACGCATGCAGCCGCATGAGGCTGTGCACAGAGAATCACACGTTACATGAACTGTAACAGACAGAAAAGCTTCAACTTGAGCAAAGAAATCAGGCAAAGTGATTTTAGGAGTGTAAGATTTAATTTACAAGAGCAAAAGACTCGTACACACATGTTTTTTTAAATTTGGCACAAAGAATTTATAAAACTTGCAAATCTACAACATAAACTTATTCAGCTATCTCTACCATCTGTAAGGCAAAAATCACATCAGTAATTTCAAGCTTTAAAATGACAAACCAGATGTTAGTTTTGGGCTTCTCAGCATTTTAAACCAGCAGACCCTTAATGGAAGTAGTATGAAACGGAAAAAGTGTTTTAAAGCACCAGCTTTGCAGGGTCCGCAGCGGCGTTAATGCCTATCTCTAATAACTGAGATAGGCATAGGCAAGTCGCCAGTCCATCATGGGGGTGGAAGATATGCAGCGCTTTGCAAAAGCATTAATAGCCCTTAAGCCACAAGCGTCAGGAAATGTTATTTATTATTTGTGGTATGTAAATGTTAAATGGTTACAACTGTTCAATTCATCATCAAAAATGGCAAAGCAGCCAAGAGGCCCTTGGTGATTCTGGAGGAGCTGGAGAAATCTAAAGCTCAGGTGGGAAAATGTGTCAACGGGACGACTACTGGCCATACATGCCAAGAATTTGACCTTTATGGAAGACTGACGGCAGGAGAGCAATAAGGCTCCCGTCATAAAGAAGGCACTTTGATCAGCTGAACCTGGAACATTAAAAAAACACTGATATGTTAAAGGTCCAACATTCAGGAGATTATTCAAAGCTTTTTCTATTGCTTTGGAAGAAACAAAGCAACAACTGCATAGAATGAGTTTTGTGTCAGTGCAGTTTGATTTTAAATAAGGCCCAACAATAAATACAATAAAAAAAATTACAAGTAAGCGACAACACTAGTAAAACAAAAACAAAAGCTTCACAGCGTGGCTTCATCACACATTCATTTGGTTCAAGAATACCAGTAAATATCTACCTGAGAGGTAAAATTTGACATTTTCGCTAAAACATAAAAGAAATATTGTGATTACATACTAGAAAAATACACACAGATACAAACATAACATGCAAATGTTCTTTCATTCTCTAGTTTGAATGACAGAACACTTGCATTTTGAACTGACCACAAACTGGAGAACAACTTCACATATTACAGAATTAAAAACAAAAAAACAAAATAAACTTCAACAAACATCTTTAGACAAGAAAACAAAACAGTTTCTGTTACAGTGAAGGTGTTTATAGATTAAAAGTGTTGAAAAATGGTAAAAAAAAAAACTGAAATGCCGTCAACTAAAAGGTTTTAATCGAAGGAACAGGTTAGGTTTTTACAGGCAGCCGGTGGTTGATGTTAATGGGACCCTGAGTTTCATCAGCACGGTGCGGTGAAGGCAAAGTTCTGCCCTGTGGTCTGAACACAACCATCCAAGGCCTTTTTTAGCTCCAATAACTGGTTTCCTCCAACTCCAAGTTTCTCCCTGGGAACAGACGAGACGTTAGGCTGATAGGAAACAAAGAAATGGACGAAGTCTGGAGCAAACAGAGGAAGAAAGCTCTGATCTGATGTTTACATGCAGTTTTCTGAAAACCCCACATGACCTGGGTCTTACAGAGAATTACTATTTGCTTCCATTTTGTTGTTTTGTTTACAATCTAGTCCTTATTATAACCTGACCACTGCATTTTTCCCCCTCAGCAAAAACAAAACAAAACAAAAAAAAACATCTCACGATGTTCCAGCTAGCCCTCTGTTTTGATTCCTCATGCCAAGGCTTGAATGTTTCGCTCACAATTAGATTTTATTTACCCACATGTTGCTTTATGGCAACAGCTTCCAAAAGCGAGTTGGAGCGCATGAAATTAACTGCAGATATTTTCCACCACATGGTTGGAAAATATCGGAGGGGTAAACCGCATTATGCCCATGAAGTCAATCCTGAGGTTTTTCTCTAATTTGAATGTAAGAACATTTACATTAAATTGGACAACCTTGTTTAATTCTAACTAAATTGGTTGAATAGATACGTGAACAGAAACGGGGGTAATTCCTTTCTTTTCAAAGTTATGGATGAACAGATTTTATAACATAGATGACCAGATGGTATAGTTCATATGTTTATTTATATAGATGGTTACGGCTCTTCCTCCAGACTCTGGGAAGTCAATTTCCAAATTAAATGCAAAATACTTACTTTTATCTAAGTTTTTTTTTTTTTTAACCATTCCTCTTCAGGCTTTGGTGATTCGCTGTTACTTTTGCACTTTTTAAGCCACAATTTCTCCTTTCACTTAATTTTCCCTTAATGAGATTGGATACAGCACTTTTTTTTTTAATCAAAATGTTCAGCAATGACCTTTTCTGGCTTACCCTTCTTTTAGGGTTGTCTGCAAAACAACTGAGTAATCACCAGTCCAGTGCTGATTGTTCTGTTTCAAAAGGCCACACTCATCAAATCACCAGAAGTAAATGCCTCAAATGCTCCTTGTGTAACATGATGAGTTTCACCTTTTTAAATTAAATAAGTTCATTAATTAACTTTTTGGAATTATTCTGATTTACTGAGTTTGATTAACCACAGCAGTAGTAATAAGTCACATATCTCTGATTCAGGGCAGTGAAAGAACAGGTACATGATCTGCAGCTTCCAGTGGCAGCTATTTATCCACATTTCCACCAAACTGAACTCCGTTTTTTTTTTTTTCCTAAAACACCACCACAGGCGGCTTCAAATTCCCAGGAAAGAACACAGAACACTACAGTCGTGACAACGGCTGCTTAGCAGCGAGACACTGAGGGAGCTTGTTGCTTGTTTGTCTCCTCCTCTGCTTTATTTCCATCAGAACATTGCGTAACTGCAGACAGGATGGAGGGAGGAAGGGAGGGAGCGCAGGAAGAACTTTCTGGCTTTTGCCCCTCGCTGTTTTCACCCAGCATTCATCCGTCTGCCCACTCCCCCCTTCTTTAAGCAGGGGTACAGCTGCTTGTTTGCTCAACCTGTGATGTCAGGTTTACTCCTGTTACGTTTCGGCAGCACTCAGGATGTACTGGTCTGCACCTGCTCAACTGGTTCACCTGTTCAGTTCCTGTCACTGCATGCACATCGACACCTTCCGATTCAAAATTATAAGTTCCTAGACATGTTTCAACGACAGCAATATGACTTTGCACCAAGGTCACTGAACCAGATGAATAAAGGGTGGGTACTTTGCTTTTTTAGGGAGTTAGACACCAGAGAACAGCTGCTCTGCAGGTCAGAAATACACATTATTAATGATGACAGGACACAACCAGCAAATCTGAACATGTGATTCTTTCCCAGTTTACATTATGCTGAAAAAAAAAAAAAAAAACTTGTAGAGATTAACTACTTCTTTTCTTTCATGCAAACAACTTCACAGATGTCTGGTGTCGTTCATTTAAATTAAATAATAAACAAACTACATCATTTGCATGTAAAACTGTGGAAAGCAGTGAAATAATTGCCTCTGAATGCAGGATTGCATTAGAAGAGGACAGGACAAAAAGACCAAGCTGCCTGTTCAAATGAAGCCATTTCTCTTTGCTGCATTATTAAATACACTGAACACAAAATTAAGCAATGTGCAGCCTAAGGCTTCCTCCTGCCGAACAACGCTCGGCTCCCTGTGGGTTTGCTAAATTAAGCGGAGCAGAGGAGCGCTTTCATAGTCATTCTTTCAGAAACTGTTAAACTCTTCCGTTAAATATCAGCTGAAGACGATGCCAGCGGAGGAGAGGACTGCATATGACAAACATGACTTACATAAAAAGCTGAGCGAGTGCGTTCCAAAAGTATTCATGCTCCATGAACTTTTCGAATCATTTTGACCCATTTTGACCCACTGATATTGGGGATTTTTTAAAATAAAGTCAAACAAATTAGTGGATAACTATGCAATGGAAGGAAAATTATACACAAGTTGTATGTTTTATTTATTTATTTATTTATTTATTTATTTATTTATTTATTTATTTTTTCACAACTACTGGGGAGTTTTTTTTTTTGCCAATTATTACAGTTCAAGTTACGTCAGACTGGATTGGACTTTGATTAGGCCATTTTAATGCATAAATATTCTTTGAAATAAATTGATTTAATGTTGTCCTAGTTGCAGACTGAGCGTGAACCTCCATCTTTTGCAGGATCTTGGGTTTTTACCAGCATAGCCCTGCATTTAGCTTCATCTTCCAATCGACGCCCAAATTCCCCTAAGAAAGCATTACCACAGCAAGATGCTGCCACCACCAAGCACACAGTGACTGCATTTAATTATAGTTTCAAATTTATTGTTATTTATTCTTATGGTCACTGAACAAACAGTGAAGAAACAAGTAAAACTATCAATCATGACGACAGAGGCAGCTTTGGGGGTTTTAAACAATTAGAATTTATCGTGACCACGATAAATCTAAATTCTTATCATGATAAGAAAATCATCACGATAAATGATAAACGATACGATGGATTTCATTTAGGGATACCAGATTAAATGAGGCAAAATACAATGCTACACTTTTTTTGTAAAAATCCTGCCATTTTGTAATTATGCACTACTTTGTGCTGTTGAATTACATAAAATCCCAATAATATACACAGACATTTGTGTGCAACGTGACAAAATGTGAAGAAAACAAAGCTTCGGCGGCTATGAGTACCGTTACAAGGCACTTTTATTCTGCAGGGAATGAGAAGAAGCTCAAACACATTCAAACAGGCATTCACACCACAAGGAACTTGAGAGATGAGTGCAGCTTGGAAAATGAGTCACTGGGTTTATCAGAAGTGTTACTCAACAGCTAAGCTGTGCCGCATTAAAAGCCATTAGCCTTCCGCACTGATGAAGCATCCACATGTGAAGAAATCGACAGATAAGCAAAAGTGTCTGGAAAACAGTCACTTTAAAAAGAGGAAAATCCTTTCCACAGAACGTTAGCAGGGAAAAACAATCACTGGAGACATTGTAATGCAGGGTTTCCCTGCTAACGTCATATGTATTTTTAAATATTTCCTGCATGATAGTGATCTTTTAGTAGAGGGTATGAGACATCAGAAAGACGAGCAGACGAAAACTGCTTTTTCTTCCCCTCTCCACTAAGGAAAAACACAGTTAAAGCAACGTGTTCATTTTGTAGACATTCGGCAAACACACAAATCAAAACAAGTATTTCCAGACACACAAAAGGTTTCCAAATGCTTTCAGATTCTGCTTCTTGAGACAAAATAGACTTTATTCTGTATGAATAACTCCTGCTAATTAAAAAGTCTTCTCCAAAAAGTTAAACCAAAGACTTCACTTGATTATCAATGAATAATAATAATGAATTTTCAACGTGACGCAGTTGAATCTTATCAGCCGATGCCCACTTGAACCTCCTGTTCAGTGGCTGGAAAGCCTCAATTGGGCATTATATAACTCCTGACATCATACGGCCCTCTGAGCACACAGATCAAATATTTAACGGCGGCGGTAATGTACACACTAAGTACAGGCCCGGATCGCTTCACAGGGAATGTTGCAGATAAAAAATTTACCATCACAACACAGCCAGCTTAACGTGTCCGTCAGCGGTGACCTGCTGTAACAGGAGCGGGGATAACGTGACTGAGAAGTGCTGAAAAGCTGCCTGTCGAGGTGACATAGCAGGTTGTTTCCTCATCATCATGAGCAAACAAAACCAGTCGCTACAGGAAGCGCTTCATGACTAATGATGTATCGGCATTGATGACATAACAGTCAATCTTTGCACCAAACCTATGTGATGTAATGGTAATGAAAACTGAAAACGTGTTGACATATCACAGATTTCTGTAGCCTAATTTGCTCAATGTAAAAAGCAGAATACGTACAGATGGGATATTATTCCAAAGCTCTAATGCTATTTGACTATCCCATTTGCTGGACAAATAGGGGATTATTCTGCTTCACCATAACAAAGTAAATGTCACGTAGAGTCAGTGTTTTACATGCTGTGGTTACAAAACCATCAGCACATGTTTCTGGCTGTCAGGTGGTTGCAATAGTAGGTGACGCATAATAACAAATAATCAGTTTAGGAGTGAGACCTGTGGCTTGTTTCTATGGCAGCAGCTCGGTTTTACCTGCAGGCATAAACATTGCAATTCAGCGACAGGCAGGTGAATCAGTTTGTCTAGGAGGGTAGGAGCTTTCTGCTTTACTGAGGCTGTGCATATTTGTTATCTCTGCACTTATCGGTATTATTTATTCCTTGTAAGGTTCATTTGTTTGTCCTAATAGAAAGTTAAGGAGTTACATGCCATGATCTTAGAGTTACTTATTCCTATAACACATTTACCACTAAACACGTAATATTTAACAGATCATGTGAACGATGAACACTTCAGTTTTTGAGCAAATTTAGCTATTTCATGACCAAGCCTTTCAGACTTTCCACTTAAATCTGCTTAGATTTGAATTTTTTATCTGAAGGCTTGTCAGTGTAACTTACAAGTGAGAGGTCATTTCACCAAGCATGTTTTCTCTATTGCATCAGCTTCTAAAACTGTGAATGCAGTACCTTGAAAGAAGTGTAAACCTTTCACAGTATTTGGACAGAAGAAAATGAAGGAATCATAAAGGCAAAATAGGCTTCTGAGAAAAACCTTTCACAACTTTTTGTGCACTGGAAAAGGAGAGGCCTGACATTCCTTATTGATTGTAGTGTAGCTTTGTGTCTTTATAGCCATTTTTTTCTGTTTAATTTATGTTCTTAATGTTGTAAAGTGTCCTTGGGTGTCTTGAAAGGCACTGACAAATAAAATGCAGTCAGTGCAGGTTGTGCATTTTAAAATGCACCACAGATAAAACTGCAAAGAGCCTTAAAATAAAAACTCTGGGATTTCCAAACCCTTTCTTTTCCATCGCTACTGCAACTTATAATACATGGATAGTTTTATATATATTGATTTTTTTTTGCTGTATGCCATTTGGTGGAACATAAATTTTTAGCGTAGATCCAATGTTTTATAGATGACACTGCAGGAGATTCCCCAATTGTTTAAAGGCGTACCAGTTTTAGTGTATATGATCTTCAAACTTAAGTAATATTTGCTGAATGTCATTATTTTGACATTCAGGAAATATGAATACTTTTAGTAATACTGGCTGACATAGATCTGTACAATTTTATAAGGATTTTATGTCAAACAGCAAGAAAAAAAAAAGATTGTGTCTTTTGATACATTGTATGTAAATATCTGACCAAACTTTGTTAAACTGATTATTTTTATTAAAGCTACCGGGTTTATAAGCAGGTATAACATCTGCTTATTTCTGCTCTTTGTAAAAGAAGAGCAGAAAGAAACTCCCATCTTGATACACAACCAACACAGTGGTGCTGTGAGAGGAGTAGGTAAACCCTTGTGATAATGTCAAGTATAGAGTTGCTGCAAACACCAGTCTATTGTCATGGAAATGAAAAGTCCCAATGCATCCCTTCAGAGAAAAGTGTTAATAATAAATGTCCCAATTGTCCAGAAATGTTGGCATGGACACGGTCTTTGTGAGACCTGCTGGGGATGTCAACAAGGAGGGTTAATGTAGCGAAGGAGGAAGCACGTAGCTGCCCGGGCAAGCAGCAACAAAGATTGCAAGATTTCAGAGAACTGGTTTGATTGAGTATTCAGTTTGGAAGAAACAGAAAAAAAAAAAAAAACGTCAGAGAAAAAAAAGGTCCTGAAAAATCAACAATTCATCAGTAATGTGTATTTTTTCCATCATTATGTCTGTGTTTGTAGCGCACCTACCTGTAGTCTGGTTGGGAGAAACAATCCAGAAGGTCTTTAGCTGTTAATCTGGTTTCGTCACTGACAAGCTGAAACAGAACAGACACAAACTAATCTAAATAAATGAACATGATGAGCCCAACATGGCATGAGACCACAGGGAGCAAAAAAGATTGTGTGAATTGATTTAAAGCATTCAGAGGCCAGTTTTATATCCACAACTCTGATGCTGTACAAACCTTATTGGAGTAAATAATGCTGAGCAGTGTCTGGACTTCCTCTAAACCCGGAGTCGAAGACAAGACCCTACGAGACAAAAGAGATCTCAGAGGTGGCCTCACCTATAGACGATGCTCTAAAAGCTTCTTTAAGTATGTTAAATCATTCAATCTTAGGGCTAAATAAGGGATGCAACAATAACTGTTCTTAAAGAAATCTGATTAAACCAGGGAAGTAAGAGTAAATTAAAATGGTAATTTGTGCACTCTAGTTCTAAAAGATCTACAAATAGCTGGTAGAAGGAGGAAAAATGAGCACGAGGGAGACATGCCCAAACACGTGAAAACTAGACTGGCCGTCTCCTAGGCAATGCTGTCCCCATACACATGAACATGTGCACAATGATATGCAGAAAGAAAAGATAAACAGAAAGTACACACAGAAAACCAAGATTTTAAAAGGAAGCATGGCAATAAAAAGGTTCATTTACATTCAGTTCGAAAAAGTAGGGAGGATTTAATAATAGGTGTGTAGAGGTAACAGCTACTCAGAATTGGGCGTGTAGAGGAGCAAAGTTCCTATCACTTTTTAACAAATTAAACCTAAACAAAATGCCCATTTACATTAGAAACCCTGCAGAAATACTAATGCAAAACTGAGCAATGTTGCTATGAGTAACTGAGTTTTAGTTTATCCATACAGGCTCAGAGGTGCAGAAAAAAACAGAAAAAAAAAGCTGCCCGTGGTACAAATGTTGTTGCTGCCAGGAATTCCCAGAAGCTGCCAGAATTCTCCTCCCCTCCCCTAGTGAAGCATGATTTCCAAAACGACGGAAATGAGTGGCAGCAGGAGCGTTTCACCAGACTGAGGTTGAAATCTCACAGAGATCCAACAAAATAAGCAAAGATTTTGCTGGCTAAAAGCTGCATGTGCAACTAAATATGCAACATTTGTGATGTTCTGAAGGTGACATAATCCCCATCACAAAAGGCCTTTGTTAAGCAAGTCCTATCACATGTCGAAATGTAAAATGGTGAAATCTCACCATCACAGAACGTTTGTAATAAAGCACCACAACACGAACTACATGTGGTTCTAACTGAACCAACAGACAGAAGTAAATATTTGCAGATAAGAAAACATAAATATATTTTTAGCATTATATAATAGAAAAAAGACAATGTGATTCATCCATCCCAAACAGTTAAAGTAAACCATATTTTCCTAGATAAGGAGAGTAAAAAGTAATGCTTTTGTTGTTTCCAGAGGGGTAACAACTTACCTGACTGCTTCCTTCCGACACCTGTTTGCTTGATTCTCATTTACCTTCACTGCTCCATCTGGGCTTTCTCCCACTGAGCTTGATTTCGCCGATTGAATTTCAACAGGGCCAATCAGTGAACAGAAGGATGTGATTTACTGCATTGATCAATAATTGTAATCTGTCCATGTTTGTGGCTTAACAACAGCGTCAGAGGAAGTGGACAAGTAAAGTCACGCTTCCAAATAGTAAGCAATTAAAATCGGAGCAAGAGGAATGTTTAAGACATTTTATTTCTGACAAAGACAATATTCTGCTCTGCACTTGTCTCTTCAGACTGCGTGATGGTTGTTTAAAGTGCACACAGTTTACGGTAAGTTAAGAGCGTAGCTACCTACGCAATCTAGCTGGTGTGTTTCATACATAATGGCCAAGTGTTAGCAATTGGATAAAATCAGATCCAATCATTTCAAACTTCAACAGTCAACACCTCCAGCAAGAAAATGTTTTTCAATAGCAGAGGGTCCAGAGTAGATCTCATTTGGGACGCCAGCTCTGCCTGTTTGCTTGCAAGATCTTCAGATGTGTTTGAGTGTGAGACAAAAGGAGAAGTGGGTTTTAGACAGGCATGACTTTAAAAAAGGAAAACTTACATAAGCAGCTAAAAAGTTTATAAAGAAAAGGCAAAGCTGCCCTACATTTTTCTGAGCAGACAGAAAGAGTAGGATAAATTATTAATATTATGGGATTAACAAAGCTTCTGGCTCACTGCTTTCTTCAAGCAGAAAGGATGGTCCAAGATGCGCCATGACTAGATACTCAAAGTTGAGCTGTCTAAAATATTTCAGCTTCCACTTGTTTTATTATTTACATGTGCCTCACATACCACAGAATGCTAAAATGTCCACAGGGCGACAAAACAAGGAGTTGTTGCTGTTTTTCAAGATGTTCTTAAATTTTCGACAGAAGTTATGCAAGTCAGCTCCGAGGAATTGTAAAACAATGTGAAACAGGTTGATAAGAGCAAACCTGTGCTGCACGCAAAAACCTGTCTTGAAACAGGAAAAAAAACAACTGACCCCAACTCACCCATCCCAACTTGAAAAACAAGTTAGCACAGTGGGATAAGGACAAGAATGGAAATTAGTTAGTCAAAAGTTCAAGCTCACTGTTGAACGATCAATACTAAGTTCCTTGCAATAGTAGTCATACCTCTTGAAACTTTGCTTCACACATTTTTACATGTTACGTGTATCATAATATATTTCATTAGAATTTTGCATGACAGACCAAACAAAGCAGCACACTTCTGAGATGAAAGGAGGCAACATTTTCTGCACATTGTTCTTTAAAAAATGGTTCTAAATCAGTCATGAACATGAATTTTCAGAGTTGCAGAACTTCACTCCTGTCTAGCCTCTAACACAGTGTTTCTCAACCCTGGTCCTCACCGCCCCCCTGTCCTGCATGTTTTAGGTATTTCCCTTCTGCCACACACCTGACTTGTATCTCTGGGTGATTAACAGGCTTCTGCAGCACTTGATGGTCATGCAATCATTCAAATCAGCTGTTCTGGAATAGAGGCAGATCTAAAACATGCAGAGCAGGGGGGGGGGGCGCGCTGAGGATCAGAGTTGAGAAACATTGATCTAACAAGTTTTCTTACATTGTTGTCTGCATTTAGTTCTATCAACCACCAACTGCAACCAACATTCATGTCTCGGCTGAAGAGAAACACAGCTTGATGCCGTCAACACCATTTTCTCCAAACAAAATGGTGGCATGTTCATCAACCTCAACATGCCACAGACATGTTAATCACTTTAACATGTTTTGCTATGTAGTTTTTCACTATTCATAACATTTTGCATGTAGACCAGAAGGTGAAGTTGGTTTCTTCTCAGCAAAACATTTTCTTCAGCATGCATGGCTTGTTTCAAACAACAAATAGGAATTTTTATGTCTTTCTTTCCATGATAAGTTTTACTCTCGTCATTCAGATCAAATTTGTGGAGTACATGACAATGATTGTTAAATAATGAAGGTTTAGGTGGATTGCCATGTGTTGGTAGGTAGACCAACACCTTATAGCTTGTGGCTTTTGTAAGGGTCATTGCAAAACAGCAGATAGTTTATGTTTAAATAAAAAAGTACCATACAGAAAATAAATTAAATGAACCAAACCCACAAAGTGACCAATTAGCATTCAGGGGATGGTGCATGCTGACCAATTGAACCAAATTATCACCAAATTCGACCACTTCAAATATAAAACGCGACAAATACCTTACTAATCTAAAAGTAGTTTATTTAAAGAGAATGCTAAAGTGTTGGTCTACCAATAAAGGTGTTTCTTAGCACTTCAAGTGTTGCTGGAGTCTTCACCTTAGCTGATCTTTGACCCTTATGAAATGGTGAGGTTGTCCCAGAAATGTTTTGCATTCCTAGGTTTGCAGTTGTGCCAAACTCTTCTCATTTTCAGATGATGGACTGAACAGTTGAGAGATGTAACCTTATCAGATTCGAAAGCAAAACTGATGGCAATTTTGCTTTCTTTAGGGGTATCGGATGAAATGGGGGCTGATTGCCACAGTGATTTTTACATGTAAAATGAACCATTTCAAAATAATCTATCCTTATTCATTCCCTTGTGGACTACTTTGTAATGATCTATCAAACAGAATCCCAATAAAACACATTAAAGTTTGTTTATGACAAAACGCAAAAAGGTTCAGATCCATTTGCAAAGCAACAAATCTCCTCAAACAAACATTTTTGTCAATAAGTGTGAGATGATTTATTTCAACATTACATTTTGGTGCAGTGTGATTATCATCCAAGCAGAAACAGTGAAAAGGTTTTTCAGTTTCTAATTTCTTTATCAGCAGCACCAAAGTGCATCAATGGTCACTGCTGCGTCATGGGAACAGAGTTAAGGAAAAGTGACAAGGTCAAGAGGATTACACTTCTTGACCAACACTACATGCCAACCAAGTCTTACAGGTCCTACACGCATATAAGTAGGACACAGGAAGGAGAAATCTGGCTTACACAGGGAGAAGGCAGTTTAAAAGGGGTTCTTAGAAGGACTGGCAGCACAGACAGAAGGGTCTGCGAGCGAGCGAAAAGGCTCACGCTTGTTCTGAAAGAGGGCTTAGTGAAAGTAGACTTGTGGGGATGATGGGAAAATGACAGATGAGCGTTAACGAGAAACATTCAAATGTAGCACGTTTTAAGATATTTATCTCTTAAAAGAAGAAATGGCTTCAATTCAAGTGAACTAATTAAACAAAACAAACTGAAGGTAGAAAGTGAGATGTCCAAAGGTTACATTTAGTGAGACAGCTGCAGTAAGTCGGCTTACATACCTGCCAAACGCCTGCAGCAGCTGTGAAACCATCGAGGACAGTCTGTGCAAACAGGCCAAAGCGTCCTGCGGCGGCGGAGGACGTCCCATCGGTGTAGCAGCCTGCATGGTGAGAGGGTCAAAGCTGAGCGCTTTGAACACTTCCAAACTGAAACGTGACAGAAACAAATGACCTTTTAGGTCAATGGAATGGAAAAAAAAACAAAGCACATATCAAAATAAACCAGGATGTTGTTCTGTGGATGAAAATTGCTTAGGTGTTGGGATTAACTCCTTCACCTTTAATGCCTCAATCATGACTTTAGGTCTTAAACCTTAAGGAAATGTAATCACTTTAACATGTTTTGTTCAATTTAACTGACAAAATCATAGAAGACAGTTACTTATCTTTTTAACAATTACATCATACTGTGGATTTGACATACAAATGTAAGTTCACATGCGTTCATCATGGACATGAATCTCATCATTTTTGTTTTTTCCATTATGAATTTCAACGATTCACCTACAAATGGTCACACAAACTATAAAATCATGTGCATAGTTTATCCTGTTTTTCCGTGTTGCTCTATGGTGGACTGATGACAATCCCAATAACAATAGGAGACAAGACTACATCAATAAACGATAATACCCAGTAGATGGATGTCCACAAGATTCTGGCTATTTTTTGATTAGATATTTGAGAACTCTTCTTGAAATAAATGGCAGAGCTCATTTTAAGTTGTTTGTTTCTGGCATGTTTGCTGCCTTTTATTCTTGCCCATAGATTTTCCACATGGCTGTGGCTCTTCCATCAGCTTAATGTTAACCTGATTGCATTTAGGATGATTGTGCAACACCCAACGATTTCTAAGCTTCAACCATCTAGTGGTTGAATTGAGGTGAGATTGAGTTATTTGGAGATAGTCCTTCATCTTCATTGCACCACCCATGTTGTGCAATGCATTAGTACCACTGGCAGCTAAGCAAAACCTCAAAATGATCCCATGCTTGACAGCTAGTGCAGGGTTCAAGGGGTTCAGAATCCTATCTTGACTTCTCAAAATGTTCTTATTCAAATTTTTAGGCTGAAATTTTAATTCCAAAGAAACCTTCATGATGTACAACTGAAAGCCTCGAATCATTTACATTCGCAGTAATGATGAGTGTGTGTAAGCTGTTCAATCTTTTAGCTCACCTAGTTTGGTACACGTGAGACCAGATATTCTCGAACACAGCCCACACTTCCTGTGGAGGGATGTGAGGTGATCCCGGCTGCTTATCGACAGACTCGTCATCATTCATGACAACATCACCAGCAGACAGTTCCTGCTCCCCAGACGTGTCGTGCTACAGTGAGAGAAAGGTTTAGTTAGCCTCAAGATATTATGTATTGAGTTAGAAGTTGAGATTTAGCATAACGGCACTCAATTTTGGCTTTTATGAAGCCTTAAAGAGATTAAATGAGGTATTCTATGATTCCACATATGGCAATACTTCATCCAGACAGCTCTATATAGAAGCTGGCTTTTCCAATTAAATGTGGAAGCTTGATCTTCAGCTACATTTAGATTTCAATTTTGTTTAAGCTTACCTGTGATTGTACCTTATTTATAATGTCTTCGATCACAGTGATGGCACCAGGGACACGTTCTGAACTTTTCCTAAATGCTTTCACTAACTCCTTAGTTTTTTGTAGAAACCATAAAGTTGATATGGTTTCACCTGAGGGTACACAGAAAAGCAAACAGTGCTGGTTATAAAATGACTGTTACACAGCAAATGCAAAAAATGACCACATATTATTATTTTTTATTAAACAACTAGATACTAGAATTTGTATGGTTCTTTAGTTCACAAAAGATTATGTATAGATACTTTATGTATCTGGTAGAGAATATTTACATCACTGAATTATAATTTAAATAGGAATTGTGTACTTCCCATTTACCACAGCCTAATTTAAATAATGTTTTAGTCTCAGCCAGGTGTTATAAATGAAAAAAAAATTATAACATGAAAAAAATGCTGTAAAAAGCAAATATGACAAAAAAAAAGTGGAGATGAGGAGGTAATTAATAACTGTACAATTAGTTAGAGAAATTGTGATATATTTTAAGAAAACCATTGGCCAAAAACTAGAATTGTTTTTCATAGAATCCATATTTAGATCGCAGTTACTCAAAATTACACATGCCTACCACTACAATAAGTTGTGCATGATAAAGTATCAGATGAAGTAAAGTATCTTGATAAATGTACACCGATGAGCCCAAAAAGTGTAGCATGCATTTATAATTCATCCCCTTTTACCGATACCCTTAAATAAAGTGCAAAAACTGTCTTCAGAAGTCACCATATTAATAAATAGAGTTCAATGTACAAAATAATCTCAGTGTAATAACGAGAAAACATTACTGAATACTTAGTTCCATAAAGATTAAGGAATAATACAGTGAGGTGATGGATAAAGCATGTTTTTCCTATAAAGTAAAACCAGAGCCTTTCCTCTGAATTCCAGCTACATTCTGTTACTAACACACTCTGTTGCCTGCAGTACTTTTCCACCACCACATTTGTTCTCACCCTAACTCACAGTTTATCCCTACATCCTCCTCTTTCTCCGCCTCCTCATCCTCACCCTCCTCCTTGCTCTACTCTCAAATTCCTGGCTGAGGGCCAGGCTGTGCGGTACTGAGAAGCCATGTGTGTGAGCCAGGACAACTCTGAGCAAGGTCAAATTTTATATATTTTCCACTCAGATTCTTGAATAAGATGTATTTTTTGTGCCATGGCTGTAGCAGTTACCCTCCACCCCGAAATGGGTTGACATAAAGGCTGAATGACAGATTGACTCATAAAAACACTGTAGGCGTGCAGAGTTAAAAATGCATCCTCAGTGGCATCTTGGACAGAATCGCTGCAGTCGGCTACTCGGCATCTTTCTGACACACATTGGTGTCTCCTGCTTTAGCAGATGACCTAATTCTGGATGTAGTTTTGTGGAACAGTCCAGGACAGACAGCAGCATCCCGCTCCACACTGTAACATTTTAATCTGGGGGATCACTTTGTATTTTTAGCCCAGAGTCACACAATTTCCTTTTCCATTTTACAATTACAGATTGTTACAGCATTAAGTTAATGAAACATATACTTTTTTTTAATAACAGTTCTTAGCTTCTCCTTAGCTTCAGGAGTTTGCGAAGTATGTGCCTAAAGAGATAATGAAGCAAACCGGGTCCATTTAGCAGATTACTGTAAGATTGTCTGTTTATTTCCTCTGTGTTGTTTACATTCTGTGGAAGATTCGAATAATCTCCTAGGAAACTGGCAAATTTGGAGACTGTGATATCGTCAGACCTTCCGATTTCCCAGAAAAAGTGGCTGTTATAAATTAAACAATGCAGCAGCTTAATGGACTAAAAAGATCAACAGCATGGACTTAGCAGAAACATGGCATAGCAAGAAACATGACAGATGAACTTGTTACAGTTCGTGTAGATGTATTTTAAGGCCACACCTGCTTTCTTGTTTGATACAATGGGAAAGTCAAAAGAAAACGGCCAAGATATCAGGAAGAGAATTGTGGAGCTGCACAAGTCCAGCTCATCCTTGGGAACAATTTCCAGATGCTTGAAGGTGCTGAAGGTGCTGCGTACATATGTTCAAACGATTATTCTCAAGATATGATGGGAATGTCCAACCATCGAGTTGTTCAGGAAGGAGATGGGTTCTGTGTCCCAGAGTTGAACACACTTTGATCCAAAATGTGCAAATTGACCCCAGAACAAAAGTAAAAGACCTGGTGAAGATGCTGCCGAAGCTGTTAAGACAGTGAATTGTGTGCTGCTCAACACAGAGGAAGCCACTACTCCAAAAAATATATAAAAAGCCAGATTTGCAGTTTGCAGATGCACACAGGGACAAAGACGTTCATTTTTGGGGGCACATCTCTTGGTCTGATAAAACTAAAGAGGAACTTTTTGGCCATAGTGACCATATTCACATTTTGAGGAAAAACAGGCATGCTTTTACCATCCTAACTGTGAAGAATGGGGGTGGCAGCATCATGTTGTGACAGCATGTGTTTTGCTGCAGGAGGAACTGGTACACTTCATGAAGTAGGCAGGATGTCAAAGCATTGTCCATTTGAGCGTTTCAAATGGACAATGAACCAAAGCATACCGCCAAAGTGAATATAAAGAGGCATACAAAAAACCAAGTAAATCTTTTGGCATGGTCATTACAAAGCCCTGATCTCAGTCCAATGGAGAAGCTTGTGGAAGAAAACCCAAACATTTGACCAAAGTCATACAGTTCTAAAGCTGAGGAAATGTATTTAAATTTGTGATTTTTAATATCATAATAAATAAATCTCTGACATATTAGCAAATATAAATAATTTTGGTAATTTTAACTCACCTAAAACAAGACAAGTTTGGTCTGATCTAACTTCAGACAGTGGAAAAAAAAAGCTGAATATCCAATGTCAGTTAAGGAAAATATGGGCAGAAAACAACAAATGATGTAACAGTTAATCTTTTCCTGCTTCTGCATGACTTCATACCTGAGCTAAAGAAGTTGATAAGGTTTCCAACAGTTTCCAACATCTTCCGAGGGACAAGTTGTCCAAAGACAGCAATCCAGTGCTTTTTAAAACACTGAAGGACATCTTGAAGACTCCAGGGAGGTTTTATATAGACAATCTACAAAATAAAAGAAACACATTGGGACAATAACTAAATTTGTCTAATAAGGTGAAACTGCATGGCTAACATTACTGTCAAATGGAAATCTCGTTAAATTGTGTAAATTGTTCCACTATGTTTGGCAATGCATGCTTCAAGGGTTTTTAAGTCCGTTTAGGAAGGAATCTTGTGCATAACATTTAGATTCAATACAGTTCATTTAATTGGACAAATGAGGGTTTTTTTAAGCACTTTAAGACAAAAAGGTCTCATGAAAAGGTGAAAATCATATCCAGTTACATCCAAACCAATCCTTCTCAATGCAAAGCAATCACAGAGGTTGATATATCTACTGTGTAAGAACCCCAAACACACAGAAAAAGCAATAGCAACGATTCCTTTTAAAACATGTACCTCTTGCCAGAGTTCATCATAAGCCGCCTTCATCTCGGTTTCTAACACTTCAGACAGCACATCTCGCAGACTGTCTTCCAGTTCACACAGATATGCACTGAGGTCCCACTCTGCCTCCTGACAGTGTCCTTTTTTCACTGATGGGAACTTAACAGGTGGACCTATGCCAGCATGTGTGAACACAAAAAGAAAAGATTTATGTACTTTGTACACTATTTACAGACTTTGAACTCAATACATCTTTATAATTTGCATGAACACATTCATACAGGCTCATTAGAAACGCTCTCCTACTTTCTCATTTGTTGTTTGTAGGAATTATGAGCGTCACTAGTGCTGTTTCTATTTGTTGCCTCAGGCTTTGTTAGTTGTAGCTGTCTTTATGGATACATTCAAGGAACAATGTACAATTGAAATAAAACAGCAGAATTATTACGTGTTGGTGAACTTGCCATGTGCACAGTTGGTATGTGCTAATAACTGCCGGTGGATTATGGAAATTGTAAAGTTACTTCCTGGAAAACACAAACGCATGTATTTTTTAGTGGCTCACCTTTTCGTGGGGTGTCTAGGGGAAAACCTGCGCTATCCTGAACGGGAAGTTGAGCACAAGCTGGTGAGCAGCTTGTGCTCAACGCTGGGGATGAGATGTTGTGGCTCAAACGAGACGGAACAGGAGACTGAACGTCAAGAAGGAACTGATGGCCATGCTTCGACCTCCTGACCCCTGCCTCCAAATCAACCTTGCTAAGAGCCGTCACTCCACTCAGGACAGCTTTATTGGACAGGTTTTTATCATTACTAGAGAGGAAAGAAAAGATGCCTTAATTAGATGCCAGTTCAATTTTGCATATAGAAACAGAAACAACAAAGAAATAAGTCACAACAACAAAAGCTTAATAACATTTTTTCCACTGCAAGTGTTGGCAAAAACAAATCCAGGGCTGAACCCAGATTCACTCGCTCAGCACATCTATTCTTTGCAAAAAAACTGTCGGGCTCACTGTTTCTCTCATCCCAACTGGAACTATCTGGCACAGTCACATGCGTGTGCTTTATTAGCTGAGGACAGGCTTTTCACAGCGGCGGTGGCGGCAGCAGCAGCAGCACCATACTGTAGGGGGGGAGGGGTAACTCACGTGCATAAGATGAGGACACACTCTGGATACATATTCTGGTATTGCAGGCAGCACTGCAGCACTCTGTCATCATTATTCTTGGTATTCAGACCATCTGAGGATCAAAAAAAGGAAATGACAACAAGACGACAATGACTCAGAAAACCAGTCTGATCCAAGAGTCTGCTTACTTCACATTGCTATGGTGCTCATATTAAAGTGTAAAAACAATCCTCATGGTAATAAAAGACAAAGGGTGGATGCATTTTTAAACAGTTGCACTAAATAAAAATGTGTTTCAAAAGTACATGTAATTATTGTTCTTCTTTATGGATTGTACATGGAGGCAACCTGCCCTTGAATTTCACTCCTGTCAGCTACAATAATGGGGATCCTTACAATTACTTAAGTGTGAGTGCCACCTAGTGGGCAAAAAATACATAGCAGGCAGGATTTCTGAAAGTTAAATTCATGACCTTCACAAATTATGAAAATGTACAATCTATTTAATCACTTAATGTATATTTAACTCAATTATTAGCATAAGCAATAAATATCATAACATAACATGATTAACATTAATTAATATTTTTCGAAAACAGCAAAAGTTTAGTCAGAGTCATGGTGCAAAAAGCAACGCTTAGATGTACTTTTACACAGTGAATGAACATATCTGGTTTCTCCTGCATTTTACCATAATGACTGAATAGGTAACTAATAAGGAAATGTGAATTTCCTTATTAGGAAATTCACATTTCCTAATAAGGGAATGTGAATTTTAAAGTCTGGATAGACACTTGATTCAAAGCTAGTGAGACAATTAATCAGTAAAATCTGTACTCACTGCTGATCTCAGTGGCCTGCTGCATGGACTGCCCCCACAGGTGGGGGTCCCGCTTCTTCAGAGAGGTGTAAATAAACGAGATGGCCGGAGTTGCAAGGTGGGCCACCGATCCTGACAGACCTTTTCTATTTTTAAGGGAATCCAGCTCTTGTAGAACCACCCAGGGGATCAGGACGATTGGAAATCCCAATGCTAAGAGAGAACAAAGAGCAAGCAGCTATGAATGTATGCATCAATAAAAGTCAACATTTCAATATTATTTATGATTATAACTGATGTATTACAACCATAAATACTAATTACTTTTTGTTTCAACAGCATTGATCTTGTTAAAGCTACCAGTTCTTATATACATAATGAGGGAGGCTGATTTTTATTTTTCTGTTTTAACGAGCCCAAACTAAGGCAACTAGAAATGCACATATTTTAAATTTCAAAGACAGAAGGCAATACCCTTTGACAACAATATCGCTAATAATTATTTTACATCTCAACGGAGAAATTAGAAACATAAAAGATGTGAAATGAACTATAAAAGCAGCAGGTTTAGTCGTGAAACAATATATTTAATACCTTCAAGGCCACAAGATCGGATTTTTTTCACATAATCCAAGTGACTGAGGAGAATGTTGGTGTCCAGAACCAGGATTAGGGTTTTCTGTTTGGGATCCCTGTCTGAAAAGAGAAGCTAAGTCAATTGATGCTCAAGTGAAAACTGAACAAAACACTGGATAAAAACATGCAGCTCTACAGATAGGACTTGCATTGTCTCCAGTTAGGAGGCAAAGAACTACACTGTGAATGAATGGTTTTCATCAAAGTATATTAATGAAATGGCCCAGTCAAAGTCCAGACTGACACAGCATCTCTGTTGAAACTTTAAAGTTACCGTTCTCACACACTCTTCATTCAGTCTGACTGAGTTTGACTGACCCACAACTCATCTCAGGGACACAGATATTGGGATTTCTATTTATAAAATAATTAGAAAATTGATGTACAGTCCATCCGTTTTGTGTTTTAACAGTTAATCTTTGAACCTTAACAACATTTTAAAATGGAAACAATAAAACTCACAATTGGTTTCTGCAGCTCCTTCCTCAGCAGAATCTATGTCCATGCCAGTGAGTTCACCGTAGCTCTGCTTCACATTTACCTCCAGCCTCTTTTCAGACCGAGCAAGATGAAGCTCTTCAACTACCTGACCCTGAAAGAAAAATCATGTTTCAGATAGAAATTAAAAAGCACCTAAATTAATACTAAGGTTAGTCATTGGTGCTTTTTAAAAAATTGTTTTACCTGATCAAAGAATTGCTCAGATTTTGCATCTCCTGCTGGATGGAGTTCAGATGGGAGACGGTCAGGCAAAGATGATCTCTTACTTTGTACTTTACAAGGAGAATTGGAGGAACCAGCCAAAAGCCTGCAAGGTTCCACCTTTGCTGGCTCCAATTTCTTTGCTCCAGAGCCATCTTTGTTATCCTTAAGCTTGAGGTTTTGGTTCGAAGACACCGTATTATTATTTCCGAGTGAGCTGTGTGCAAGTGCAGGCTGACTGTGTTTTGGTATTTTGAAATTTAATTTAAAAGGCAAACATTTTAGAAACCCCATTTGTTTCAGAGTGGATGGCGGTGGCTCTGATTTGTTGCTCACGGGGGTTGAAGTGAAGCTCTTCCATTTCTTTGGGTTTGTCACTGTCATAGAGGGTTTCGGTGAAATGCAAGACTTCTGTGTGACAGAGGTAGGGGGATTTTTGGCATCCACACTCGTACTTCTGCTATACGGATAATTTTTACTTGTGTTCTGGTCTCGAGCCATGTTGCTCCATTTTTGAAAACGTTTGTAGTGGGAGGAGATGGGTTCTTGGGTCTTAGTATTCCTGCTGTCATGCGGGGATCTTGAAGGTTCTCTAGCTGATCCATTCCTCTTCTCTGATCCCTGCCTGTGATCTCTGTGTTCAGCAGCATCTAACTTGTTACTGATTTGCTCATTTTTTAGTTCAGAATAGCTGCCCTGAGAGCACTTTTTATCAGACTTGTCTTCCAATTTCTTCTCTATTGTCTGAGTAAGTAAAGCAGCACAGCTTGCCTTATTGGGCTTTGACTGGTCCCTTCTCACAGTTTTAATTTCCCTAGTTGTTCTAGATATACTGGATTGCCCTTCCATGTGTAATTGCAAAGGTCCATTGTTTTTAAGCTGCTCTTCTTTAGGAGAGACTTTCTGCTCTTCTTTTTTTGTTGACAGTCTGTAAACAGGCTTTGCTATCTGGCGGGAGCTGTGGGAGTCAACTTGATGAGATTTTTTCTGTTCCTTTTTAGAGCTGCATGTTAGACAGGAAGAAAAAAGGTGACATCAGAAGTAACTATTTAACCTGGGAACAAGTGTCTTTCAAAGGCATTCTAATCCCTAGAGCTTTTCCCCTATTTTGTCACAACCACAAACTACATGACAGACCAACACTAAGTAGGTTCATAATTTTGAAGCAAAGATAAAAGGTTATGTGATTTTACAAAAACATAAAATCTGACAAGTGTGTTCCGCAGTACTTCTAAATAAAACCTAATCATTCTGAAGACACAAACTCAGTAAAGGAACCACAAGTGTGTGATATAATCTCTGCTCAAGTACAGCTCTTCCTCGACAATCTTTCTAGTTAGTTAGTTTTCAAAAATAGAATTAGCCAAAATTTCTGTGTCTGGACATGCAAAGGACATGTACAAACCGTACATGACTGTTTTTTTTATAGAGCAAGATGGTTCTGAGTTGAAAGAGGGTGATGTTAATTTGTAAAATCTTTAGATAAATCAGTTAATTTCAATCATTTTACTTACACAAAGTCCTCACAATTATGCCGGACTTTGTTTGTGACAAAGATCTCAAACATAAACCAGTACGAGAAAGACCAAATCCGAGTCAAGCAGAAAACAATTATTTCAAGTATTAGCTGTAACACAAGCTACTTTCTGCATACTAATTGGATGCATGTAGTTTTTGAGCTTCTCAATTTTGGCTTTGTATTTGCTTAATAAATGATACAAACGTGGGGTTACACTAGGGTTAAGATGTAAAAAATACTGAACCAGACATCAAGACAGTGAATGTGACGCAGTGCATTTGGAACAAAAAATAAGTACCCAAAGTATTCAACAGAATATTGATATGTACGTATGTTTTTGTGCCCTTGCTCTGCCATGTTTATCTGCTCACATGCACACTGCTAATGCTCACCTAGCCATAACCATTGATAATACTTACAACCGGCCCCAGTCACACATAGTCACGGACAAAGTGAGACAACAGATCAACACCCCTTACTAATGGGTGCAGAAAGAAGCTAAGATAAAAGCGAAGCTTGCATTCCATTCTTTGCTTCACTTGTTTCATGTGAGCAAGCTGAAGCCCCAGCACTGGACAATGAACGTCACTCTGGATCTGTTCCATCTTAATATTCTGATTACTTTCGGGATTAAAGCTTAGCTTAATACCTAATCAAATTCTCGTTATTTCTAAAGTAATAACTCTACTGGTTTTATGGGCCGGGTCTCGAAACTTTACCTTTAAGTTAACATTTAGATAAAAACAAATATTAACCTGCACATCTATTCCTGTTATTCATATTTAAATGTTTATCTATTTATATAGACAACTACAAAAACATGAACTTTAAAAATGCTAAATTGTTCTGATGAAGAAGATCTGAAAAATGTAGGACCACCTAGCTGCTGAAAATAAGATTTGGAGTCCTGATTACAAACTTTATTTGGTCTACAAGTCTGTTGTACCTCTTTGGATCCATTTCGTCATTTTTTCTTTTGTGACTTTTCCTTTTGGAGGCATCATTTTGGCAGTTTGAACCCTGAAAACATAGGGGTTTTGTGGGAAACAAATGTCATAGGAATGATTGTACTTCACATATATTATCACAGTCAGTAAGCAATTTGCTCTTTCCTTGTAGGTAGTGGATTTTATAAAATCAAAAATATTTTAGCACGCTGGCATCATCATACAACGTGCATCATACAATGTGCTAGAAAGCTCATTGACTAAATCAGTGGTCCCCAACCCTGGTCCTCAGGGCCCACTGCCCTGCATATTTTAGGTGTTTCTCTGCTGCTGCACACCTGGGTTAAACGAACAGGCGATTAGGCAGCTTCTGCAGCAATGCAAAGGAGGTAATGCAAGCATATGAATCAGCTCTGCAGGAGTCCGGACTCATAAAAAAAATGCAGGACAGCGATCCCAGAGGACCAGGGTTGGGGACCACTGGATTAAATAACCTTAACATATCAAACCCTAAAAGCAGAGTCACTAAAAATAATAATAAAAAAAAAAATCCTTACCGTTTCTTCTTCGCCTGAAGATGAAGACAACCTATTTAGTTTTCTCCTTTTGGAATGTTTTGACATTTTTCTTCTAAAATTAGAAAGAAAAAAAAAATTAAAACAAAGGTACTGCTTACTAAATACAAACTGCTCAAAGAATTTGGAGGAATCTTTGAAAACAAACTAACCTCGGTGTATTTAAATGAAAATAAACATTCTCTTCTGGCTGTTCCAACTCAAAATTTGTCGTCAAAGTTTTCTTTCTTATTGGAAACTTGAAAAATAACCATAGATTTATTTGGATGGGAAATGAAAAAACGTTGTCGTTCAATTCAGAAAACTCGAAGTAAAAAAAATAAAATAAAATAAAATAGTACAGTTAAACTACGTCTTAAAACAGAGCTCACGAAACAGCAAATGTACGGACAAATCGTGGTATTTACTGTACAAAATACCGGTGTATCTTTACTTATTTAAACGACTGAGAGAAATATGTGTAACTTCTTGGAAAATCCGTCACGTTAGCCAGCTGGTAGCCAAAACATCCGGTTTGTCTTCTTCTAACACAATTCCGACAGAACTGTTCAATGTCATGCGCAGTGCTGCCCTCTAGAGGAAAAACATGTGGTTTGGCTTCGCTGCTGCAGAAAAAAAGCGTCAGGTAGGAATCTGGGGTTTTCCATATGACATCGACGTTAAATCAATTTTGGTGAGACACTCTTGGAGAAAGTGGAGTTCTGGGGTGTAACTTTTTGCATCGCACTCTTTACTTTTACATGACTAACAGTTAAGTATCGCTACTTGCTTGAATACCGTTTCTGGATACTCTCCTTAATTAAAGTAACTTCACTGAATGATGCTTTAATAAAAAAAAAAATGTGCTAGATATAGTCACACACTTACAGATAATTTTTAGATGAGATTTCCTTTTACACAAGCTTATGTTTAAATGTTGTTTTCCCCCCAGAGCCATAGAAAGATGCTGTTTGGTTTCTGTCAGGTGAGCTTTCTGGAACATTTGGAGATTAAAAATAAAATAGAATATATATATATATATATATATATA
>NW_015113234.1:229769-270739 GCF_001443285.1 Poecilia latipinna | reverse complement strand
GAAACTGGAGAAATACCAGGGCCTCAGAGAGGAACTGGAGAAGGCCTGGAAGGTGAAGACCACAGTCACCCCCAAACTGGAGCAGTGGCTCAAACAGATCCCTGCGCAGAACCCTCAAACTCCCAGGCCTCTGGTAGAGGACCCGAGCTCAGAGGATGAAAGAGACCATATATATTATTTGTTCTCCCACAGACGAATGAAATACAACAGAATATCCTTTGCTTCCCAACAGAAGAATACAATAAAATAGAAATATTGTTCTCCCAGTGTGGAAAAGTGTTTCTTCTGCTCAATTTTATAATTTGCAATTATTTTGTTTGTAGTTAAGGAGTTTTAGCTTAATTATTTTTGTCTCATGTGATGTCATCAGTCCAAATGCACACGAAGCAGATTAGTCTTTTTTTTTTGAAGAAACTTTATATTTAGTTAAATCATATAAAGTCTATAGTTCCTTATTAAGCAATATTTAAATTTTTGGTTTAAAATGTTCATTAAGCTACACCACTGGATAGGATCTTTAAGTGGAGAAGACTGTTAGCTATACTTACCCTTACTATTTTGTTTCCTGCTTCATAATATGATGTTATCACTTTTTTTTATTTATGCATATTAGATCTCATTTTGATAATTTATCCACACTTTTATTCTTAATGCTGTCTATATGATTTAAAGACTACATGCACGTGATTTGAGTGACTTTTCTGTTCATTATTAACTTTTTTCTTAGTTTATGGATCTTCATGATGGAAGCACTGAACATTCTTTTATCATGTTAGTGTCTTCAGAAATTTTGCGTGTCTGTTTCTTTCCTCTAAGCAACAAACTTTCTCACAAGAAGCCTGAGAAAAGAATGAGTTTTCAGAATCATCCTAATGTAATGTGGGTGGAAGAATTTCACCTATCAGAAAATCATAAACACTGTATCTGTTGTCTTTTGGCTGCATATTTCCCTCCAGTCTGTGTTGGAGATTCTAGATTCTTTATTATTGACATATTACAGATAAACAACAAAATGTTTATTGCAGTAGCTTAAAAAGAGCTCTCAAAGGAGATGTTAAACAACAAACAATCTCAAATAAATATCACAAGCACACACACAATGTAAACATTCAGTTACTTCTAGATTGAGGTACCGATAAAAATAAAAAAAATGTTAACATAGAAATAAATGAAACCTGAAGTAAAATAGTATTGCTCTCTTGTTAAAGTGTGAGCAGATTGTAAGATGAATATAAACTGGATAAATGTTATTGTCTGAGTAACATCATAGAGTCATTCAGTGAGATTATTAGAGATTAGCACACAAGTCTTTAATTCCGAGTTGGGAAAATACATGATTATTGTAGACAAATGAAAATGTAATTTTTCTGCAGAACAGAAGATATGAGGGCTTATAGAGTGAAAGTTTCAAATAGAAGTATCTGTTTTACATTGTATCATGACTTTGCTAAAAAATATGCAAACTGATGAGGTCACAGGAGCACCTGCTGATCCTCCCTGTTATTTTCTGAAGGCCACACATCAGTTCAATGGTTTTTGTCAGTGAATTTCTGGTACAATTCTGACATATCTGACCAGTTTTCTTCACAAATTTGGTAAAGTTCATTTAAATTTTATGTTGTTCTCCCACTGACCCAGCTTTAAGTGGACTACAAATGTTTCTAATGTTTGACATCAAGGTTTTGTCGCTACTTAACTTTATTTTGCTTTATCATGCCTAACCAGTTTTAACTTTATTTCCCTCTGACCTTTTGGAAAACCCAACTGTATCCAGATTTAAACCATTTAAACCCACAATCCCCTCAGATGACAGTAAGTTGGTTATAATGTTTAAAACCCACTGAGGAATTACTAAGGCTCAATCATGAAGTGGAAGTTGCTGGTAGCCACTTTCCATAATGAAGAGTTAGAAGTGACTCTTCAAAGTAGAAGAACTTTGCGTCATCCTTTTGACAGGAAGTGAGGAACAGAAGAAATGTGAAATTGATCCAGTCACCTAATATTTTAGTTGTCGTCTTTCATTAAAAAAAATCAACTTCTGTCATTTATTTTTCTTCTCCATGTTTGGACTTTGTTACGCTGTATGATATGCCTCTAAAGGACTTTTTCAAAATCCCTATTTGGAAATAAGACTTCAAAATGAACACCTTGATGCTCAACTGAAAGTTGGCCTTCTAAAAGGGAGCTCAATCAAAATGTACAGCAATTTTTTTCTGGTTTTTATTTGTTTAAAAATGTGGAAACCGTGATTTATTTTCATTTCACTTCACATTCATGCTGTGCTATGTGTTGGTCAGTAACATAAAATTCCAATAAGGTAAATTCAATTGTGTGAGTGTGATGCATAAATTTCATAGCTGGAATACTCAAATGAGAAAAAGTTAAAAGGGTCAGAATAATTTTGCAAACTACATTACATGCAATTACCAGTCTTTGCCACATGGTGGCACTGTTACACCAGCAGGGCCATTCCCAGATCACTGAGGCAGGTAGAACCGTAATGTATTGTTACATTATTCCTTCTTTACACAGCTGTGTACCTGTTTTCTGCACTTTAATATAATTTTAAGGTTTAAGTTTTAGATAGAGTTGAAATCTTACATGCTGAAAGCATTCTCTCAAAAGACCCAAAAGCTGTGCTGGAGGATGATCAGCAGGACAATTTGTTACAACTGAAATCTCCCTGATGAAGTACAAAAACTGAGGAACTGAGGAACTGGGGAAATATGAAATTGATCCTGTCACCTAATATTTTAGTTGTCGCCTTTCATTCAAAAATCCAGTTCTGTCATTATTTTTCTTCTCCTTGTTTGGACTTTGTTACGCTATATGATATGCCTCTAAAGGACTGTTTCAAAATCCCTGTTTGGAAATAACTTTTCTTTCTTACTTCATTCAAAATCCAGTAGAAGTTGTGCATCTGTGATTTAAATTTGTTACATTTCATCCAGTTTATTAGTCATCCAAAAAGGCGTTAATAGTTTGTGGGGGTAAATTTGAAACCTGTAAGAAAAACAATTTTTAAAAAGTCACCTTTCAGTGATGCAGAAGATATATTTTCTCCAATAGCATGATTTCAGAAATGAAATAATTCAGATAGCCACAGATTATATATTTCTTTGGATCACTAGAGGCAAGACTTATTGGATGTAATTAGATGTCATGACTTAAAACTCCTGAGGCATGCTGCTGCAGGGGGAAAAAAAACCCAAACAGTTGTTTTGAGTACCTTTCATTATGCCTGGGGGGGTGATTATTTAAATTAGATCATCTGCGTATCAATCAACGGAGAATTCCTAAACTGAGTCATTAAAAGAAAAAAAGCAGTGATATCTTTCAGTTACAAACTGTTACAAAATGTAATAATAGGTCCTTTGTGTGTTTCTTCAAGATGACAGAAAACAGACAACAAACAGATGAGCTGTGAATAGCACCAGCTGCAGAAAACATTTTTTTTTCTAAAATGTTGCATATGAATTGTAATATGTTAGGGAAAACAACAGCTAAGCACATGGAAATTCAGTAGATGACACACCATGGATTATAACTGTTTCAGGGTAAATACACAAGGATTACATTAAAAGTTGGACACTGCCTCCCTGTGTTGGATTTCATTTAATTCTGTTGGGTTTACTGGTGATGAAATGTGTTTTTATGATATGATGAAGTTGCAGAAGTCAGATGTCAGGTGGCCCAGTTTATGCAATCTTATCACTGGAGTAACTAAGACTCATGAAACTAAATCTTTTATATGGGCTTTAAACAAATGAAAAGGAAATCTGTGCTTATGTCATACTCACAGTGTTGAATAAACACTTATCTTGTTTCAAAGTTAGTTAGTAGGTTACCTAATAACGTCATCCTTACTAACGTTCATACGCCTAATGTTTTATAAGAGAAATGTTTAGTTAATTTTGTGGACATTATTGCCTTCTTTAGCAAGGGACTGGTGTTGAAGCTTTTATCTGATGTGATCATGGAAAACTATTGTGCCAATTCACTATATTTGTCTTCTTATGATCAAGCTGAAGAAATGTGACTGTTTTGTATAACTGTTGTATTTTTTTCATCTGCAAGTCTGTTCATTCCTGTATGCCTTTGTCTGCCTCACTTATATATTTCAAAATTCTCTCACTATCTGTTCTCCCATTTGGTTTACAGACATATGGCTTCAAATAATAGCCAGATTTAGATGGACAGCATATGCTTTGTGAGTATATGAGTGTTCACATATGCATGTGCATGAGATGTTAAAATATGTGTTAGGGAGGGTCTCTAATGTGCTGATGGTTTATTCAGAAACGTCACTCACTCACTCACTCACTCACTCACTCACTCACTCACTCACTCACTCACTCACTCACTCACTCACTCACTCACTCATATTATGTATGCGTTTAATCTTATTCAGGGCTGTTAGGGGGTCGAGGACTACAGTTCCCATTCCAGAAGTCAATTGTACACAATGGACATTATGCCAATTCAATGCAGGGTCAATCAGAAACTTTAAATAGGTCCATTCAAATCTGTGAGAGAAGGTACTGATGTTGCTTTATCCTGCATTTATTTATGGGCTTCAAATGGGTCTCAAACTTATATTGGACCTCAAATTAGATTGTACAACAGGGCAAAACGTTTACTGCTGTTGCAGTTTTGATGCAGGAAAACTCTGGGTAAAAGTTGAACCAATATGGATCCAATATGTGTTGTTCAATTTTCTTAATGCCCATTTGTGACCAAGTCACAAAATGTCGTAAGCTGGTTTTATTGGGAAACATTGAACTTAGCTAACTCCAGTGAGTCCCTCACAAGAAGCACTAGTCAACCTGTGTAAAATCCATAAATGGTCCATACGGATAGAAAATGGACTTGAGAATTGTGCCTGGATTGGATTGTGTGTGTGAGGGTCACAACATGGCTCCATGTTAATTAATGTTTAGATTCAGCCATTAGGAACCTTTGGTAAAAAGTGAAGCCCATATATAAACAATTTAAACAGATTTTCTTTTTGTTGCAACACTAAAATGTGACCCAGCTCAGATCTACAAGGTGCCCAAGGCGTTTTTGCCACTATGCATTAATCAATTCAGATGGGTCCCATACAAGAGGCAGCGACCTGGGCAAATTTCAAATGGGCCTTCGCATACATATACTGCCTGGGCTTGTTTTAAAGAGAAAACAATGACTTCCAAAGTTGTTTCTTTGCTACATATTGCTTCTTTATTACATGCATTTATCTGTAACCATATTTTACAAAATCTGGAGACATATTTGCTCATGAAAAACACTGTAAGTGTTGAAGCTCTCCAGGAATTGGCCAGCTAATGGTTTTCGGTGTCCAAACCTAATAGAGTAAAATTACTTTGGGCCATTTAACTTCCCACGAATAGAGTTCACTATGATTGTAGATTAAATCGTCATCTTCCTAAAATAATGGCCTATGTTATCTTTTGCCAGAAGTGATTTTCACACACAAAAAAGAAACGATCACACCTCTTCTTTGCCAAAGGAGGATTTAGACCAAAAAAATTCACTTATGGCAAAAAATGTCTTGGGCCATTATTTTAGAAAGGTGACTTCTACTACTTAAAATAATCTAATCTAAATTTCTCTTGTACTTATTTATTTTTTGTCACATAAAAGTAGCTATAACACAATTTCATCTTGTTATCTTTAAGCCCATGCAGGTCAACACAGGGCACCAAGATTTTTGGAGGCCTCAGAATACAGTGTTAATTTGTTTTTAAATGAGTTCAAGCCCATACAATGTTAGAAGTTTTCAATGTATTGAATTTTCACATAGTTCATCAACACACAATCATTTGATAACGATTTCATTGCCCCATCTCGACTTTAACTTCCAGTGTCACGCATGTTGGATGTAAGAATAGCGAGCTTTAAGCTCAGGCTACAAGTATTCTTTTTTGTTTCTGTGCGTTTGAAAGACTTTGTTAAAATGCCACATACAGATTTGGAATAATTACTATCACGTATCTGTAAAGACAAAGTTATTTTTATGAAACTTTGGAAAAAGGGCAAATAAAAGATAATTCCGGAAAAACTCTTTTTATGCTCCTTACAATCAATTTATGCATGTTTAAGAGAAACTTGAGTGAGTGGTGCATCAAAACTGACTGCTTACTACATTCATCTATTTTCCATAAAAATGCGCATCATAAACAATTATTTTAATACCTGAAATACATGACCTATGGTTTACATTAGCCATGGTTTGAAATACTTATAGCATGCGTAAAAGACCAACTTCGTGCACTTTAAATTGAAAAGATCCAATGGATTAGCAGCTTGTCTCCAAATAGTTTTTTTGTACTTAGCAGCCTTTAAATCAGCAGAAAATTAATTTATAAATTTTAGACATGTTCCTAATTGTTTTAGCTCACTTTTTAACAAAAATGTCAAACACATGCAGGTTCAGGTTACTCTGATGTCTTAAATCATGCTTTTCTTCTACATTCAATGAAACAAATATCTTTCTGGAACTGACTCTTGGTAAAGTGAGTCAAATGAATCATCTCAACACAATACATCACCACGGGTTGTTAGGAATCATGAT
Organism: Poecilia latipinna; assembly: GCF_001443285.1. Taxonomy (NCBI): domain Eukaryota; kingdom Metazoa; phylum Chordata; class Actinopteri; order Cyprinodontiformes; family Poeciliidae; genus Poecilia; species Poecilia latipinna. The sequence continues at coordinate 264,165 of NW_015113234.1, read as the reverse complement.
ATGATTAATTGAGATCTTCGGTTACAGAGCTGGATAACTTAGAGCTGAGGAGTTAACAAGCCAAGACAGTCACATGCAGACAAATAGAGTATGAGTGGCTTTCTGTAAAGAGCAAAAGGAAAAGTCTGGTTTTCACCACAGGGCCAATAACAATTCTGCCAGTGCTTCCCAAATATTTATAGTACTGCACTTCCCCTAAATCAAAACCTAGGTGACTCTGTCTGCATTTCACTGCCAGCAGAGATGACTCCTCTGCTAGGGTACAGTTTCATGTAAACAAATAGGTCTTTCAGCCTTGTGTCCTAAACATCACCGCTTGGACTGTGCCTGAAGAAACCTCCACATGGCTCCGATGTTGCTGTCAAAAACCAGTGACTAACACTGTAACTGGCTCTCTGACAGATGCCTACCTCAACACATTCCCCAAGTCTCTTTCCAATTAGTAAATGGTCTTTTATTAGTCCAGAAATTAGCCCTGGAGAGAATTCCCAGACTATAAAGGGGAGTTTGTTTTTCATAGTAGCAATGGTAAAGTGTTAATGTGCCTGGAACCAGCCTGCTGTGCAAACCACGAGGCAGAAATGTTACCTCACTGCAATGTCTCTTGTGATGTGGGTCTCTGTGTAGTAGCCTTGTTTTGATTTTCAAAATGGTAATTAAAATCTCTCTTTGCGAAGGCTGTGCTTCTGGTTATTATATTAAAAAGAGAAAACACGATACAAAGGACAACGCAAATGAATATTAAACGATGATGATAATTCATGGTTTTATCTCTGGTCCAATAATCTAACAATCATATTATTGTTCAACTGCCACCTGCTCTGCATTCCCCTTCAATGGGTTCACCCGATCCTCTCTGCCTCTGCTCACCTGCATCTACTTGAGTAATTATTCCCTGCATTGCTGTCTTCCCACTCAACGTTTAACAGGCTGTTCTTTGTGCTTTCCTGGAAACTTCAAAGAAACTTTAAATCTGAGTGATTTGCATCCTGATTAGTAACATGATATACACAACATATCAAATAATCAGAATGGTATTTAAGATGTAAACTGTGGTGATGTTGTTGACCAAGGCTCAGAACAATAATTACAATATATAATTGTACAGGGAACGCAAACTGGAAATGCAATTTTCCCTGGCTCTGCCTCTTGGGTAGTAACTAGTTCCATTTATTCAGTTACATTTACTTGAATAGCTTTTTGAAAACAAACAAACAAAACTTTTAGAAGCATTTTAACTATTCTGTATGTTTTGCTTTTACTTTAGTAATTTTACTATGAAGTATAGCTACTCTTATTTGAGTAAAATGTCTGGATAATCCACCCACTGATTGAAGAACAAGCTCCAAAAATTCACAAGACACAGACACACAAATGCAGTTTTTGTTAGTTTTATATTGAAATAAACTTGTGTTTCTTTTTCCTGATTTTTCTATTTCCTAATTATGCAATTTATATGAATTACTCTCATTTTGGTCCTTAAAATACCAACATTTCCACATGACTTTATATTTTGGTCCGCCTGATGCACTTTTTAAATATTAAATGTTTTAATCAGTTACTCAATACTTGAGTAGACTTTTTATGTTTTTACTCTTACTTGAGAAATTTCTTGGACAGTTACTTTTTACTTTTACTTGGACAAAAATATGTTGAAGTTATTGCTACACTTATTGGATTACAATTTTTGAGTACTTTACCCACCTCTGCTCATGCCTCACTCTAGGGTTAGCTTATCCCGAGCTACCTTTGTAGTTATGCTGCTGTAGGCTTAGGCTGCTACTTTCTTCTCCTACTACTCTCCAGTTTACACTATCTGCTGTTATTTCAAGAGTTAACAGCATGTTTTCTCTCAGTCTCTCCGTCGTGGTTATGTCTGGTCTCATGTTCTATTTACCTGTGATAACTTCTTGGAGGGGAGCTGAGATATTGCTACCATTAACTAAATGTTCTCCTTCTCCATACTTTTAACTGGTCCTCTCATCTCCCTTGTGTTTACTTCTGTTTTATCAATTTTCACTCAACTCCCTGAGTTTATGTTCCCTCAAAGCTGTTCCACATTCAGTTAATCAGTCTCACCCGTTGTCACTCTAGAAATTACTTCTCCCCTGACACGGTATATGTTCTCTGTTTATTTACTACCGCAGGTCCATTGTGCTAAAGGTTTCACCGTGTGTGCTATTTTTTCCTTGCATGCGTTCCAATGTGTTGTAAGTTTTGACTTGTTTTTGCATTTTTTGTTAAATTACATGCGGTTCTGCCTGACTCCTGTGTTTGTTTGGGTCCACTGCCAACACACATCATGACAATGTCTTTATAGGCTCATAGAGTACAAAATGCTAGGTTGGTAGTATGCAAGAAATGCAAGGAGAAAAACTGTTACTAGACAGATGAAAAGTTTCAGATATGCACAGATGTTGCATATATACTGAAAGGACAGTTAATTAATTTTACAGCATTTGTCAAGATGTTTTAGACAATTATGGCAAAACATGCTTTTAGAAATCGTTTTATAATCTAAGGTCATGTGCTTGATGCTTTAAGACCAGAGCTGGAGGCAGTGTGGAGATCTAAGCAGAATTTGATGTATAGGCCTTCTAGAATACATCAAACACCAAACTCAACTAATATCAAATTTTATAGCTATGTTGAAATATGTGAGCATCGTCTAACACAGAGAGAGATTCTCTCAAGAGAGAGAGATTTGGGGGAAAACTGCTTTTTGGTTTGCTGATGTACCAAGAACTGCTAAAAGTTGGACTTAAATCTGAATGATCACTTATCACTACTGTTATCAGAAACATCTAAATCATAAAACAGGACAATTTCTACCTGATCAAAACTTTTTTGTAGATTTTTTTTTTCAGTATGAGAAGCTTGATTTACCAGTGGCTTGAGGTGGAAGTAGGCAATCAGATGAAGTTATATGGGTTAGAAAGAATAAGGTGCAAAGATGATAGCCAAACTCTTAACCTGAGTAATGGAGAGACAGATGAGTTGCTGATGTTTGGGGTGAAATTGGATGCATGGATTTGATCCAAATGAGGACATTTTCTGTTTATCACTGTTGGGTTTGAGAAAGCTACATGAAAACCAGGCTTTGACTTCTTATAAACAGTCTCAGAGGCCAGGGAGGCACAGGAGGTTTCAGTAGAAAAGTAGGGCATCATTAGCATAGAAGTGGGAATTAATTATTCAGATAGCTATTTTCAGAAACAATAACCACACTGGAACTTAAATCAATAGTTTATGTAATTCTATTATCAGTTCAGCTATAGCTTTAAGTTGACACAGGACGACATATTTCCCCAGCTGCTAATGCAGCTTCTGCAATTAGTAGTGATAGTGATGCGTTCACTGTTACTAGTGACCTCCAAGGATGGAGAAGAAAATACTTCAAATTCCTGATGAGGAACAAGGAAGAAAAGTGATGTAAAAAAGGCAGCATGTTTGCATAGTAACTGAAGAGAGTAGAGTCTTAAGTCACAATGATGATGGTAATCAGGATAATAGGGACTGAGAACATTAGAGATCCGCGTGGCGGTGGTGGGAGTGTCCGCGAGCTGGGTAGAGCCGCTCCACTCCCTGCTCGCGCTCAGATGCTTGCATTCTTAACTCACACGAGAACACACACTGGCACGAGAGGGAGACGACCGTCGTTTCAACTTTTATATATACATTTGTTTTGGTTGTATTTTCTCACGCTGTGATGTCAGTTCCTCGAGCCGTGCTGGTGTTGCTCTGCGTGGTGCTGACTGTGGCACGTGCCCGCAGGAGTTCTCCGGAGCCGGATGATGTTCAGGAGAAAGTCAACAGTGCCAGATGTACGTCCAGGTGTCTGAGTCTGCACATGACGCAGCTAACGGCAGCCTTCAGACATATTCAGGTAAATACTTCCGTTGTGTCTGACGCCCTTTGAGCCAGTCGCCTGGAACAAATAGCTGAGAACTGTTCTAAAATGAGAACAAGCTGTTTATTATTACATACTAAAATTATGGGGCAAGAGTGCGCAAACAAGCTATTCTTTTATGGTTTATGTCAAATTACATGCAGTGCTTTGCAAAAAAAAGTTCTTACTGTTTACATTTTGCCACGTTTGAATGAGAAGCATCAATATATGTTTCTTTTTCGTGCTCTACTTTTTCACAAAGTAGAGCATAGCTATGAAGTGGAACAATAAGTATGCATTATTGTATTTAATTCACATTAATCTGAAAAGTTTTAAGTGTGTATTCAACCCCCTGAAATTTAGTACCCCAAATAAATTGGTTGTGTGAAATCTACAGAGATTTGTTTGAAAACATTAGCAAACAGACAGCATTATTATAAGAAAGCAACACACCACTAAAGTTCAGGATAAACTTGTGGAGAAATATAATCCAGATTACATTAAATATATAATAAAGGTACAGTTTTATATTGTACCTGAAGCTTTGGGCATCCAATATTACAACATTATAGCCTGGTGGCTCTGGAGGTGCTGCGGACATCAACAACCCAGCTGGGAGATTCTGTTTACTGGGTTTTTTTTGTCGGGTGCATCAAAATATTTTTTTTTTTCTGATAGCCATTGTTGAAACAGAGCCATGGGAAATTCCACTTGCAGCTTCACATAAACCATGTTGGGAACAAAGGAACCACGAGGAAGAAGTGGAGGAAAATTACCTCTGCATATCACCCTGAACACTACAAGTGAAGCATGGCGGTAGCAGCGTCATACTATTAGTCAGTAGGTGCCTGAAACTTTTTGGGAAGATGGGAGTAGGAGAAATAACAGACTACCCAGGAAGAAACCCTTTCTAGGTTGTAGGAAAGCAATTTAGCAACTTATTTCAAAGCATATTCATGTGTTAGAATGGTCTAGTCCAAGACCAGATTTAAATACAGTTGAGAATCTGTGTGAAGACTCAAAAACTGATGCTTTCCATCCAACTTGACTGAACTTAATCTATTTGGCAGAGATAAATACGATTTTTAGTGAATATCCAGAACAGACTACTGAGTCAGGGGGCAAGTTTACATAATCCAAACTGTACATTTTAGATTTATTTGTTAAAAAAATTAATACAACTTCTGAAAACCATGTAACATTGTCCTTCTTCTTCACAATTGTGCACAATTTTATGTTGAGCTGTAGATCTAGTCACCATAAAATACAATGTTTGCTCTCAGATCCTGCAATTCCAAAAGGGATACAAATAATTTTTGCAAGGTACTTTACCTCTGTTATATCCTTAACTAACAGCATATAGATGCTGGATTTCTTCTCTAAATTAATGTAGTACACTGAAAATAGCAAGAGTCTTGTTCTTGATATATTAAAGTCGCTTAATATCAGCTTTGTTTACCTGATTACTGTTGTAATATATATATTTTTAAATGCATTTTATTTTTGTTTTACTTGCATTAGACCAGAGAGAATGTATTTCAATAGCCTCCTTCCCCTATTTATTCTGGACATGCTGAAGTACAGGTGCCTTTGTCTTTTCAAAGGCAAAATGCAACAGCAGAGAACTGGTTTGTAAAAGTGGAGACAGAAAAACCCAAACTGGTTAAAGAGTGTATTTAACTAAATGTTGTCACATATAATAAAAACAGCAGAGATGTGAAAATCAAATGGCCAGCGAATGCAATCTGCCAATTATTTTAATTGATTAGTTTTAATCAATGAGTAGCTGGTAAGCGAAATCAGATTTATTTATTTTTTTTCAATCTGTTGAATGAATACATGTGGTGTTTTCATTTAATATGAGGTGTTTACATTTAATAAACACACCAACCGACACAGATGATGCACTTTAATTTTCTTTTAAATGAAAATCTTAAGGTTTGAGCAACATGCTTCAAAGAGGGAGATATTATGCAAATGTCACTTTTTTGAGCTTTATAGGGTTAACCATGGTTATGTGAGTGTTACTTTTACTCATTCATGTGTAAGAACACACATGAATGTTTGATAAATTCATGAATTTCCAGTGGCTTAACACCTGTTCCATTTGGCCATGCCCATTTTTCTATTTCATTGAACAAAAACATATCCATAGTGGCTGAATTTTGAGTTTTGACTAAAGTCTAATTTTGACTAAAGTCCAAAGGGTTGGAGTCCCAGTTGACGGCGTCTCAACTAAAGTTATACAGCTTTTTATTTCTCTTTCTCACTGTTTATGTTTTAATGATGTTTTTTAAATCTCTTTCTCACATGCTGTTTTTATTTTAATTATGTAAAGCACTTTGAAATGCCTTGCTGCTGAAATGTGCTATACAAATAAAATTTGATTGATTGATTGAATAGACCTTCACATGTCTTTTCCTGTTTAGGCCTAAAAATGTGAATAATTTTGAATCAATTATGACTGGTCAAATCGAAAGATAACTGGAAATTGGTACTGCTGAACAAAAGTGTAATTGGTGCATCTCAAAAACACAGTGATCATAAAGTAGAATTGTTGTCAAAGGTCATATTTCCTTGTTTAAGTAAATCATTAGCATTGTTTATGTGCCTCAGTGAGCCACAAGCCTAAGCAAGATTCATCTTCTATTGTAGGATTTTTACTGGGTTAGTGTACACACATTATGTTATTCAATGTTTTTTTTTTGATACAGCATCAGTAAATTTGTTATTTTTTATGCAGAGTGAAAAATGGTAAGTCCAGCACTTGACCTAAATAATTCATCAGACAAAGATTGCATTGTTGTTTTAAACACTGTTTATACCTGGAAATGTGGGCCAAACATTTCAGTGTTGCACAGATCAATGGCTGGACTTACTGGGGCAAAGAAACACCTGAAATATGTTTGCTCGTTACTTGTTAATTGTTCACAAAATTGCTCATCTGACAGAAAATTGTTGGCTCGTGTTCTGTGGGCCTTTGAAGTGAGGAATGTTAGATTAACAGGGACATTAGGACGTTACCAAGTTTGAAAAGCCACTTATCGTTAACGGCTTCAACATGTGCATAGTGTGTAGTGGGTGGGAAAGTCATTAACCACAGAGTTCAGTCCCAGTGGCTCTGAGGTATATAGAAGAGACTGTGTGCATGCGTGTGTGAGTGTGTGTGTTGGTTTGCATATGTTCATGTGTAAAAACCGAGGTTGGGTCTGGTCCTCATCCTCCCAGAGTAGACTCCAACACCTGCGTACTGGGTAGTGGGGGTGGCCCCTGGATGCCTTTGTACCATTGAGATCAGTGTGTGTGTGTGTATGTGTGTGTGTGCATTGCTGTATATGTGTGGTTGGGTTTCTGGGACAGAGGTGTGAGAAAGGGAGTATTTGGTATGAAGATTATGGAGTGCAGTTGTCAAATAGGCAACATCACACTCCAGCGATGAGAACAAAACATGCAGAGGTTGTGGCAAACAGATAAATCACCCTCTGGGGTTTTGTTTTACAATATTTTTTTTGCAAAGTTTTGGACTTTGGTCTGAACTTATGAGGTCTTTTCTTCTTAGTCATTTTCTAACTTTGCAAAAATGCATGCTCTTTGGACAGAAAAAGTAGTTTTGTACAGAGAAAAATATTGCATAAATAAGGGTTTCTTTTTACTCATCACTTTACGTTCATATAAGGCTTTAAAAACAGCTGTTTTAATGGCAAATAAAGATTAGGATAAAAGGTTAAAATAATTTTAGTCATTTCTTAGCTGATTATGCCTACATAATGTTTCACTTATAGTTTTTATAAACAAGGTGCATGCCAATTTTTAATACATTTGACAAGTTTGTTCTAAAATGAAATTCAAAAAGCTAAACTCAGTTGCACCAAAAGGTATTCAACTTGCCCTACAAATGAACAAATAGTTGAACCCAAAAAGAACAACCTCTTGTAATAACTTCTACAGTCACAAAAGGATTAAACCCCTTAATGGTACATATTTGGTGGTTAATATAGTAAAGAACCTTGTCTAAAGTTTTGAAGATCTTAGAATCAACTTTTCTATGTTTTTGGATCAATAGCGATAAATGTGTTTGAGCTGAGGCCTAGAGCCCTTCAGGCTTTAGTACATAAATTCCTGTGGAAAATGAAATACCAGTGACTGCTTTCATCAGCTCTTGCTACAGGTGTTTTGCACCTGTCATTTTGATCACCTCCCTCTGGCTACATATAACTGAAATACGCAAATACTTGAGACTCCCTCTAAAACTGTGCATAAGTGCCTATTTTAATCTTTTAAACAGCTAATATATCTTTATATGAACAGTGGAAACTGTCTTCTTGGCACTACCACAGAAGTCAACATCCACTGTCTTCCATATCTTTGCTCTTGGACTGTGCAGCCAATAAATGACAGGAAAATTGAATGGCGCCCTTGGATTGGCTGTGTTGTAAACGGTAGCCCGTAGCGTCATGTCTGGGGATTTCATCGTTCCATGCTGCATTTTCTTTTGAATATTTTGGACATGCTCAATGAAAAATCAGTCATTTTCCACTGAACTATCCATTGACTTTTAAATTGTATTTGGAATGTATTTATGTCATTTTTGATTTTGTCTGTGTCATTCTTTTTCTTGATTAATTTAATTAATTTATTATGCTGCCATTGAGAAGTGCCAAACTGTTTCTGTCATTGTTTTTTTAGACGGTGACAAAAAAGGCGGTTCAGTAACATTTTCCAGAATATTTCAGAAATAGGTGAATCGACAAAGACGAACCATCTTTGTAGATGGCCACTCACACTGAGCCAGGTTCTGATGGTTCAGGATTTTTCCTTTAATACATTCATGCTCAGTATGAGGGATTCCTGCAAATTGAATTGAATCGAAATTCTGTATATGAACTACATCTGTTTGCATTTTAAAGTAAATCAGGGCTACCTAAATAAACTAAACTGAAGGGAATTGAATAGAGAACCTATGAAGAATTGTCAAGAAGAAGATGAAAAACCCAAGAGCCAACAATACAGAAAAGGGTACAAGCTTGGGTTGCCATAAAATAAAAAACACAGCCAATCCATTAAGAAAACAGAAAATAAAATTATTTTATCAAAAGACAGACCACCTAAAGGGAATCGGAGTGGATGTCTCTGAGTCATTATGGGGTGGGGAGAGGCAATCAAATACTTGTGTAGATCTGTAACCAGACGAAAATCTCCTCAGCCACATCACGGAGAACATCATCATTCTTTGCTGCATTTATAGGGCAATTTGGATTGCACACACTGTGATGGATGTATAAGAGTGATTCTGTGTTAAAACAGGAAAAAAAACAACTTCTCTTTTGATTACAACTCCAGCAGTTGTACCATCAGTAAGGGCAACCATCTGTACTCCTCCTCTGTCATCACACTGTGATACAAACACATACACACATCGCTTCCTCTGGCTTCCTGTGGGTGAACTGTGTTTTTGGCTCATTCTCCCCATCAGTTTGTGTGTGGCAAGCGTGGAGCCACTAGAATGTGAATCACCAGTTTTCTATTTACACCTCTTTCTGCTGCGTCTCTGGGTTTTCCACTAGTTTCCCTCGTATGGAGTAATAGCGTAATTATAGTTCTTTCGTGTGCGACAGAGTGCACATGCGTGCATGTTAGGATGCTGTCATATTCCCAAATTCTTCCTTGATGTAAACTTCTAAGAATAAGGGGGGAAAAAAAATCCTGCCTTAGTTGTACAGCTGGAATTTTTTTGTGCATACACGAGGTCAGAGTCATGGTTTTGGAAAAAGTCTGGATGGACTTTGATTTAAGTGTTTTCTTAGTCTCAAACATCTATCTGCCTGTCTATCCATCCACTCATCCATTGTTTCTTCTGGCTCTGTAAATTAATTCGTTGTAAACTGTTTTGTCTCTGCTTTTAAAATGACTGAAAACTTTGGGATGCAAACTGAAAGTAAAAAATTCTGACATAAACAAAGTGTTTAGAAACCCTGGACTATAAGAGTCCAGGGTTTGGTAAATATACACAAGTACAGCATGATTTCTCGTTGGTGAAGAAAGTGTTAAAACTCACAGTGTACAGTGGACACCTACTTGCCTACTTGCTGTTCAGTATTCGTAAATTTACCTTCTCATGTTTTTTTTCTGTGGTATGTAACTCAAAAGTATTCACAGAAAATTTGCTTGTTTGTGGAGTTTTTGACCGGGCATATTTAAAACATTCGAAAGAAAATGCAGCTTTGGAAACTGTAAAACCCAGATCCAAATGCTACCTTACACCCTACTGGTCGGATTTTACAAGCAGCCAATCCAGATGCACACTTAACTTTTCTTACTACTGATTGGCTCTACCCTCAAGACGGAAAATAAAGAAGACCTTGGATGCTGGGTTCTGCCATAGTGTTTCCATTGTGTGTTATTATGCATATAAAGGTATATTTGAACTATAACAGGCATTTTTTAAAGGTTTTACTGGCTCTAGTGGCCTTTATTTGACAGTGGGTAATGAGAGAAGGGGAAGACATGTGGCAAAGGTCGCCTGGCCAGGAATCGAACCTGTGATGGCCACGTCGAGGACTAAGGCCTCCAAATGTGAGTTGTGCTTAACCCCTGCGCCACCACAGCACATTTCTAAGAATTTTCAAAGCGAGTCTCAAGTATTTGCAGATTTCAGCTGTTTGCTGTTGCTAGTGATCTATAATTTCCTGTGAAAACCGGGGTCCACTGCAGTTGGGATTTTGTTATAATTGCAATAAATGCCACAAAATATTGAGTTCAGTTATAAGTCCATAATATTACCCATCCCTATTCATGTGGCTGTGGTGTTGATGACCCAATGGTTTGAGGTTCAAGTCATTGAAGTAGTTTGTGTTTTTGTGCATTCATGTGGGTGCATTCATATATCCTCTGTGCTCTGCGGTAGGTAACACTAATCAGTCCAGAGGCTAGGCATGCTGGGAAAACAGCTAAAGACAACCTCTAGGTCAGGTTGCAAGGGGGCAGATAAGGAGACAGAAGCAGGTAGACAAACTTGGTCAAGCGTGAAGATGTCCAAAGGAAAGTAAAGACGGTGGAGCAGGCAGGTGTTTCAGACATACTTGAGGACAGACATCCTGACAAATAGATTCACAGACCAGAGAGGTTGACTGATATGTGTGCAGACAGCAAGCACAGAGACAGGCATAGGGGTGAGTGATGGCAGCCAGCAAAGGTCTGTGTGATTCATTTTAAAGATAAAGTCCATGCAGCTTTGTGATTGCCCTGTCATTTGATCAGTAGCGCAGGACCAGGGATAGATTAGTAGATTTAGCTCTTATTAGAAACCAAGGAAAGAAACTCCAAGGCAGGGATGGGAAAACACACAGCTTTGTTTGTGACTGGCAGACAATAACACTCATTTTTGTTTTGATTAATGTGTCCTCCAATTTTTTCACTAATCCAAAATATCTTCCAGAAAAAAACAGTTTTGACATTTCATTGTATAAAACTTGACCAGAAGTTTTTTGTTCACACCTGGCTTGTTTGATACTAATCCATTGCTGCATCTGCCATTGTTTTTGAAATAGCTGCAAACCGCCATCACAAAGGCTAGAGCTAAACTCGCTGACTCTAAGACACATACACACGCGGACCTCCCTTTCCCCCCACACACAGACTGCAGTGAGGGCACCCTCTGTACACACAGCACAAAATGCTATAAGTTTTGCTTAAAATTTAAGAAAAATAAAAGATGAAACCATCAAAAATTGTGTTTCTGCAGGCCTGATGAAAAGACTTTCTTATTTTCTCAAAACAGGAATGCCTCCTTACATGGGAGACTACTTTTGTCATTGATTTTTTGTGATTGCTTCTTGGTACAAAATTAAGTTTAGGTTACCACTAAAGCATTGTAGTGTCATGTTAGCAATTGTCATGTTAGCATTGTCAATTATATTTTTTAAACTAATCTTGCTTTGTGGAAGTGTCCAAATTTAAAGATTTATGTTTAATATTTACTAGAAAGGGCTTCACTTATACTATCCATTCAATATTTCAAATCAACTTTAACCTTTGGTATTAAATCAACAAGTACACTGGACCACAGCCTATTTGCAGTGCAGTCTAGGATTTTTCTTTTATGGCCTTCTGACATGGGAACACTGACCAAATAACGTGGTGCCTCAAGACAACAATAAAAGCTGGTGAATTAACTTTTGTTTCTGCGTCACAGAAGATTGAAAGTTGCTGTTGTTGTCTCTTGTATTTTGTAATTTTCTTTGGTAACCGTGTTTGTGGTAAGGGAATTTCAGGATGGAGAGTGAAGCTGTGTTTTGGACAATTGGTCCCTTTTACTGTGATTCTTTCCTACAAATGTTTCCACAATGTTAAACAACACCATTATACTGTTGCTAATTGTAAGCCACAGACAGAGTGAAAAATGGAAAGATGGACAAACCACTTTGCAGTAATAGGATGTGGAGCACCACAGTGCTATCTTTGACACATAGCACTAAAACACTTGCATAAACTAATTAACTGGTCTCCTAACCGGAATGCTGACTTATAAATGTGATATTTTTGGGAAAGACAATGTATATTTTGCTGGGTGGAAGTTAGTCATAATCCGTCACACAAACAAATAAGACGCACCGTAGCTGTGTCCTTCTGGCCATCTGGGTGTGATTAGCAGGAGTAATGCATCATGTTAAATAGGCTTTCTACTGCAGCTCACCACAATTACACACAAATAGACACACACACTCTCTTTTTGTCGTTGCATCTGGAAGAAGTGTAATTTATGTCTGACTCCGTCTTTCAAACAGCGACGGGGGTTTGCAGCTGTGCGCGTGTACGGTTCTCTCTGTGTGGTGTTTGTGTCATTGGATAAAATCAAGTTGTTTTTCCTCTAGAATGATTGCTGTTGACTGGGCAGCCTGAGATCCATGTGGAAGCCCTTTAGTGTAAATGCTTCTGACTCAGTTGGTCATCTTGGATTCTGAAGACTCTCTTGTGACAGATTTCTCTAGTGGATCTCAGACCTAAAAGTGTGTTTTTAGGAATAAACTCCAAACCATCATCAAAATGCAAAGGCTGTTTTGCCAGGTTTTGTTCTGTTACACCCTTTATCCTTTGATAAATGACTTTGAAAAGTGAAAGCTATTACATATATGGAAATTGTTTTCCCTCAGTACCAACCTCTTTATCGGCTAATGTGACAAATTTTTTAACATATTGATATAAAAAGTAATATTTTATACATTGAAAATGTGTAGGGCTAAAACATCACATTGTCATGGTCAATATAGTGAGTTATCAGTCAATTTAATAATTTTAAAACAAACATTTTCTTAAAATTGCTCCTAAAATGCACAGTCGGTGATCTCAAAAAGCAGTGTGAGAACATGGACGGTCTTTTGTGGAGAAGAAATATACTAATCAGTCATGCCCATGTAACTTGGATTAAGTCCCATTGCTGGACCTCAGTATTATTACAGTTGGTGGAAGATGTCATTAAAAACAGTTAACAAGAACAGGAGTCGAGCCTTGAGTTATTATTGCTAGGTTACATAATGAGGGAGATGCAACTGTGCCTGGCAGTATGTGAGGAAAGTGATCATTCCAGACATCTATGTAACCATAACAAGTGCTACTGCTTCATTTTTATTCTTTATTACACATCTTTCTATCCTGTTCCTGCTTTTTGTAGTCCTTTCTTCTTGGGTAATGATAGCTTAAAGGAACCTGCTATAATAGAGTCAAATTGTTTGTGTTCACGCTTCAATTAGCCTGGTAAAAATCGGCCCCATGTCCTACCCTTTGCTTCGGACAGATGGTCTGGACTTTCAGCTATTAAGAAACAATTCCTTCCTGGAGACGTGGGACTCTGCCAAGGTTTTAAATTTTACCCTATCACTAGTGTTTGCCTACGATGCATGTAATGCGCCAATTCAATGCTATGCAGCTTACTGGAAATTGCCTGTGCTGTAAACAACCATCCTCCACTGCGAGAAGAAAAGTGTCAAATTGAATTAATGTTAACTCATTATTTGGAAGGGTGACCAAAACATTGCAGAAAATCAATGTCATTGTTAAAATGTCTTCTTCTGCTTACTAATTGGCCTGGTTGAAGTTCTATGAGAGGGATCCAAGTCAATGGGAGAAAGCCCAGACTGAGCTGTGAAGTGAGATTTGAATCCAGGAGGATAACATAAGAAGGCATAGCTTACTATGGACTGCAGGTGGCTAGCATATGTTCTCCTGACTGAGTTCTGTTTCGTTTATCCAAGCAAAAGCAGAATAATGCATTTTTTTGTATTTTTCAAAAGATAGAGGCCTGCCTCCATATATACAATACTTTCTGTCCTTGTGTAGCTTCTTTTTCAGCTTTACTTGACACAGACTCGTAAGTTGTATTTTCAATACATAATTGCGACATAATAAGAGTTGAAAAAGTGAGTGGAGATGTACATGGTGCTCAAGTGTCAATATAATTATTAAGCTAAAGAAGGTAGCTTTCAAAGGAGTCCTAGCATCAAACTTTATTGGAAAATAAACAAATCGTGTGTAGCACTGAAATGCAATAGTTTTTAACAGATAAACTCAAATTAATCATATTTCGCAACAAAAAGAACAGGTCCATGAATGGGATACCTCCAGAGAAGGAAGCTCACATATAGCTTAACCATTGACTTATTATCGTAATATAGCAGAATAACAAAATATATATTGTATTCTTTTTCACTACCATTAGCCTCTATTTATTGCTGCCATAACTAATATTTATTGTATTTTTTTCCTTAGCCACCCTCTTCCCAATCTTCCTTTTCTTTTGCTCCCAGACCTTTTCCAACATGTGCAGCTGTTTTGCCACAGACAGATGAGATTGCTGAAAACGTTGCTTTGACCACTGTCTAATAGCAAAAAGGCAGACAGATCTATCTAAACTACTCTAATTGTTTCTGACAGCAAATGTGTACCATGAAATTGACTTGTGATGAACGCATATAACTGCACATCCATTTGTTCAGGCTGAGGCTTGGTGACTGATACTGAATTTGTGAATGGCAAGAAAACAAGAAAAGGAAAGAGAGCGTGAATAGAATAGGAAAGATGGAGATTTCAGTCCAGCAGCTTTAGGCCTGTTCTGTGAAAATCTGGAGATGTTTAGTAACCTTTTAC
This sequence comes from Poecilia latipinna, assembly GCF_001443285.1. Lineage (NCBI taxonomy): Eukaryota > Metazoa > Chordata > Actinopteri > Cyprinodontiformes > Poeciliidae > Poecilia > Poecilia latipinna. The sequence goes on along the minus strand of NW_015113234.1, from coordinate 249,137 downwards.
AATGTCCTTAGTTTTTTTTACTGCACCCCTCCCAGCTGATCATTGCAATCACCATCAAGTCCTTCCCTGTCATTTTTGATAGATTTGACAGAAATGTGGGAAGTTAGACGGTCCAAATAAAAGACAGGAGTGACAGAGTGACCAAAGGAGAATATTCTGGATGAGAAGCAACAGGAGAAAGTTTAGGGAATGTGTTCCATGCGTTTGTGTAACTCAGATTTTGTTACTGCTGTTTCTCCATCCATCTCCTAGTTGATGAATGTTCATCCCACCCTGATCAGGGACCTCAGACCGAGACAGAACAGAACGATACAGCAAAGATAACAGTAGTTTTGGAGAAATATTAGGCTCTCTTTTCATGAGAGGAAATAGGTTTATGACAAACATGTTTTACAGTCCATCAGAGAAGTCCAGCCTCCATCCACTTAAGAAATTAGGATTGAAATGAAATAGGATTATAGTTCTCTGCCATTAAATCACTTTCCAGAGATAATCAAGAGTTGTTGGAGGACTGTTAGTTTACACACACCAGAGATCAAGTGATATCTTTATTTTGGTTTACATTAGATTATTTTCTCTACCAGTTAACTTTGAAGATTAAATATACTGACTACATAAACATGTCATGGGTTGTGCCTCTGTACTTATTTTAGCACCTGTCAATAAAGTGTGCCTAGTCGATTTGCCAGGTAGAAGGACAATGGGAAAAATAGCTTATGAAATATTACTTAGACAGAATTCGTCAGCGGCCAGGTTTTTTCAGAATGTAGATATTTGCAGCAAAATTAATGTATGAATTTGGACTGGCTGTGTACATAATTTAACTAAGCATGAAAATACCTCAAAATCAGGACCAGCATGTAAGAGTAATTGGAGTCAGAAAGTCTCTTGTGGAAATGGCAACAAAGTTTTTCCTGGATTTTTAATGCACAAGGATTAATAGCGATTAAGATGAATATATCTTCCAAGGCATGTCAGCATGGAGTTATGCAAAAGTTTAGAACTGTATTTAAAGAAGTGAAACCTGGCACTTCAAAACCACAGCAGGCAGAGACAGAGGTCAGTTTCAAGGCGTCAGATGTAAAATCAAATTTCTTAAGTTATTTTTAATATGTACACAGCACTTTTCATAACAACTGAACATAGTTACCTTGTGGCACCATAAAATGAGACTATCTGCATGGAAAATAATATTCCTCTGCATGCTCAAAAAAGTTAGTGACATCATTTAGCCCTATGCAGATCTGCATAATATTGTGCTGGACAGTTGGGTTTGAATTGGTGCTCTGCAGTATGAAGAGCTGATAATGTTTGTAAATGGTTTAATAATCTTTTGTTGTTACACTACCACTTTGAAGTCAGAGAGAAACTCTGTTATTTTTGCCACTTTTAAATTAAAGCCAAAGGCTTAGCATGTGTAACATCCCCTATAATTGTCTCAATAACATAGCAAATACTTATAAAACCCATTAATCATCCATACCTATTTATCCTGGTGCTTATCTCCAGCGGTCATTGAGCGAGAAGTGGAGTACACCCTGGACAGGTTTCCAGTCCATCTGAGGGCAAAATAGAACAAATAACGTTGCACGCACACACTCGTATATCTAAGGACAATTTTTGGAGATGCTGGTAAACTCGACAGTCATGTTTTTGGACTGATGGAAGAAGCCAGAGTACACTTCATGGAAGAGCATGCAACTCCTTCCAGAAAGGCCTCAGGACCTTCTTGCAAAGCAAAAGTGCTACCAACTGCATCACTGTGTCACCATAATTATAATTATAAAGCCAGTAATCTTAATTTTAAATACATCTTAGAAACCTTTTGAGTCATTCTGTAATTCTCTAAATATCTGAAAACCTTGACCAAGTTAGTCACTTTAACTGAATTAAGTTTTTTAAAAAACTATGTATGTGTTGAATACTGATGGTTAAAGTCTTAATTCACCATGTTATGAAAACCCCTAACCCCTAGTGGGTTTCTTTTCACCTTAGTGCTGATCCCCTGGCAATTACCCCCTAATCACCCTAATCACATAGTGAGCACAAAGGCCAATTAAAGAGGAAAACACTGAGTAGGATCTAGGTGGGTGTATCTCTGTGTGCGGTAAAAGATTGGTTTAGTCTAAATACAGCTCACTCGGGAGAGGGTTTAAGAGTTGTTAAAGCGGCTTATCCTACACGCACGCATAGACACAATTACTAGGGACTCACAAATCTCAAGGTGCACAGACGTGACAACAGGCAGGCATACACACACCTATTCTAATAGCTGTTTTGTTGTTGCATAGCAGCAAAGTAATTTTGTTGATAAAGACAGAGCAATTCAAAGATAACAGTAGCACTTTCAACACCAATGAGTGTTTCAACAAAGGAAGTTTCCTTAAAACGTGGTTAGAAAGACCTAATGCTAAAGAATACGGTTGACTGACGTCTAATTAAATCAAAGACTATGGGTACTTTTAATTAAAATTGCGATTAATATAGTCTGTTTTGTGGGTATCTAGGCTCTTTAGTGGATTCAAGAATCTTTAACGCATTCATTCTTTGTCACTCAGTTATCAGAAATATTGCATTTTTTGACAATTGTTTGTCTAGAGTTATCAAAGTAAGGAGAATTCAGGAATTTATATTGGTCTGATGTGATGTGTGATCTTTATTTCTCTCCATGTGGCTTTTATATTACGTCTGTCACAGTGGTTAAAGTGTTCATGTTTACTGGTGCTTTTGAGTCACTTCCCACTTGACTTTCTGCACATGTACCTCATGTCTCACCATGTGACGCGGTCCAGCCACCTCAGCAGCCACAACCATAATGTGTTAGATCTTTTTTTTCCACATATAAGATAATTAGGTAAACAGCTGAAAGGTGACTATGTTGCAGGTTTTTCTCTGCTTGTGTAATTCTTTTCAACAATCTTTTATGTACAACATTTTGCTTTTGGTCTACTTACATATGAAATGGAAGTCTCTTGTGAATAGGTTACACGTAGGGAGTGTAAATCAAAGGATTTGTCTGTCTAAATGTTTTCTTTCAAGCCTTTTTTTCCCTTCTCTGTCTCTTCCAGAATATCCAAGTTCTGGATTGGTGTGAAAACCACAGACGCTGCGCTCAGGTAAATAAACTTAAGTTGCTATTTACTTTACTTACTTGGACACCTTAAACAAATACAAAGGGTGTCCAAAACGCTGGAGAAAAGCAACTGGAAAAGCTGCAGTGAAACATTATAAAGCCCCTTGAAAATACACAACAATATCTTTCAAACACTAAGCATTTTAGACTTCTAAAAACACATAAAACTAACTTTCCGTATCACTAAAAGATGATCTCTTAAAATCTCTGAATTATTACATTCTTACAAATTCACAAATAAATCTTATAAATTACAGTGTTTTTTTCTTTTGCCAAACTCAGAAAAAGTTTTGTTGAATATTTGCAAATCATTGTTTGGATTTCAGATCTTTCTTAAGTGTACAGCTAAAGTCTGTAAAGTCTTAAAGTCTGTTAATCTCAGTGAATATTGCTTCTACTTTAAAAATTATGCCTTGGTATTGTAGTTCAAACAATTAATCTTCATATATCAAGAGTTCAAGTCAAATATAGTAATTAAAAACAGTCCAACATGTTAAGAAAATTTTATTTTTAATTGAAATTTGGGATTGAGTTTTAGCTGAAACTGACTGCTCAAAACCCTTTGCATACAAATATGTTATGAATTACATTTTTATGTAGAGCAAAGTGGCCTTTTGAACTTCCTGTTGAGGTTCAGACATAATCTAAAACCTTTACCCCACATGGAAACACCTGAGTTGTATTTTACTTCTGAAAATATTTTGAAGCTTTGGTACAAATTCAGATGACAGGTCAGTGAAGAAAAGTGTACAGGCATGCACAGTGAAACCTGCTCTGCATGTATTTCAGTAGTCCGTGTACGTATTTATATTTGGGTCAGCGTGGGTTAATGTCAACATCAGCCAACCTCCACCAACAAACCGTCAGAGGATACCGCACTGAGCAAAACATCAGACTTCTACTTTTAACTACACCTACCCCCTGCTGCCTCAAACAAAAAGACAAATCAGTGCAGCTTCTTTGAGCTTAAACTAACATCTGCTCCCTAGTTTTCTTATTCTTTCAGACTCAAATCTAGCTGTTTGGACTTAAGCACAAATAAAGCCAATGTCCAACAACACTTTCCCAAACCTATCTGTCAGAGATCATGACACCGCTCGGACATGTGCGCTTTCTTATGTCTCAATTGCAGGATTGTTAATTTTTACTGTCTAACAGTCTGTTGAAAGTGGATACAGCCCAATTTATAAAAGTCATCCTGGTAGGCCAACCAAAATAAATTATAACAGGAAAGCACACATCCAAGTCCTCAACCATAATTGCTTAGATTAATCAAAAGAATGAAATGTACAACAGAGGGTGTCCAACTGTGTTTAATGCTCTCAGAGTGTATTTGCTTAACTGGGAATGTTGAAGAAGTCTGGAGAATGCTGTTTATTTTTTTTAATTATGTTCCTGGAGATGATTGTTTGAAAGAAAAAAAAAAAAGCTTTATTGTGTTTACCACTTGCTCAGGTAAATGGGCAAAAGAAAAAAGATTGTTTAGATTTTGATTATAACAACCAAAAAAATACAGTGTCCTTATTTACTTGTTTTCTTAGATGGAAGAACACAAAATCATGCATAATTGTCCAATGGGAGGAAAAGAATACTGGCAGGACAACTGTTAGTTGTGCACAAATGTAACTTTTATGAAAGAGTGTCAAAAAGAGCAACAATGCTCAAAGAATGCCTGAAGAAGCTTGCCACACACTCTAGGTTAACAATTGCAGGTGCAAGTCTCTATCTGTTTGCACATCTAGAGATTGAAATATTTGGCCCTTTTTGCACAAAACTTAAAGTTCAGCCAGACTGGATAGTGAAAAATTAGGCCTGGGCTTTGATTGAACAACTCTAACACTTGAATAGCCTTTTACCTAAACCATTGGATTCTAGCTCTAGCTGTATGTTTAAGGTTTCCGTCCTGCTGGACAGTGACCCTCTGCCTCAGTCTGAAGCTTTGTTTTTGGATCCTGCAAAAGGTTTTCTTCCACAATCTTTCTGAATTTAGCTCCATCTCATATTCTTCACATGCTTTTCTCAGCATGATCCATTGATTACATACATTCAAACAGCAAGACTTTCTAATGTCTTATGTGCGTTTATCATAAATCTCTGTATTTTGTTTTTGATTTAAGGTTTCTAACTTACAGTAAATAACATTCAATTTTATGTGTGCGTCTGAACTGCATCAGTCCAACCCAATGAAAGAGATAACAGTGTAAAACGTTGTTGTGTCTTTATAAAGCAATTTTGTAGTTGTAAGCAATCCAGACTGACAAAAGGCAACTTTATTTGAGGCTGAGTCCCCTTTCATCGTCACATAAACTCCTTTGGCCAAATACGGTGCTTAAAAGAGTTTGACATTCGAAACTTTTAACAGAACAATGCTGGGAGTCGTAAAGATCGTTTCCCCTCAGCTCCTTTTGGGTCCATATGAAAACTTGGGGCAGTTTTTTCTCACAGAGTTTGAGAACATGTAAAATATGCTGAGTGTACTCTGAGGTATTTTTAGACTTAATTTAATCTGAGTTAGATTTTGTAAGTTCTATCTATTTTTGTGGGAAGCCTAAATCCTGCAATCTTATGCTGCTGTACAGCGACATAAAAAACATGTTGAAAAGTATAAAACACCTACTGTTACAGTAATCTCAGTCTCTTTGGCATGTTGGATAGAGTTGCAAATTGATTAACTGTATCTATTTTCTTCTTTTATAGCTAAGAATTTTACCTAAGTTTTGTTTATTTTCTGAAAATCGCCATCTCAGTGGAAACAGATAGAACAGCAAACAGAAAAAGAAGAAGGAATTAACTAAATGACATGACAGATAAACATGAGTGTGAAGCTTTATATTCCATATTTTCCTTTGTTTCATCGGTTTCTCTGTATTGCAGACGCACAAACTGAGCAGATGTTGCGCTAACACATCTGGTTTGTGTCACATCATCAGTGTACTGCTTCTCTCACTCTCTCTCTCTCTGCTTCTCTCCTGGGAAAACACATGTGAGCTCACAAAAATGAAACTGCAGCTCTGTTTCAATTCTCCATCCATCCATCTCCTCTGTCTTTTATCTCTTTCTCCTTTTCACTTTACAGATCACACGCACGCCCAGAGTGGATTTAGTAATCTTTACCAGGTGTGTAAGACAGCAGGATGTACAAAGCATACAGAGCAGAAGTATTAAGTCACTGAGCATCTCTCTCATGTCATCCTCTCTTTAGCATTTCATCCTCAAAGCCCATGTAGAAATTTGCTTCAGTTTTAATCAGCATTCTTTGTTTTTAGTTTGTCTGTACAACTGAAACTGACTAAAGCTAATGTGCATCATATGGCAGCAAAACTTTGATAGAGGATCATTTTAATATCCAACTTTATTTTGGTTTTTCCCATTGTTCTATCCAATCATTACGCTCAAGTTGAAAATCCTTTCCAATTGTGCATTATCTTCCTCAGTACATAATCATTTGCATATTTATTCACAACTATGCAAAAAAATGTAACAGATTTCTGAAGGATTTTTTACATGTTTCTAAAGCCTGAAGCGTACGTTACTGTGTGCATTATGTGAGTAAATATCAGTTTAGTTTTAGAACTCAAAACTTTTAGACAAGAAGCTCCCAGTGTTGGAGTTTAAATTCCCTGTTGAGGTTGTGAATATTAAGATGCTCTTCAGAAATTAAACCACACAACAAAAATGATATGCCATCCGTACATATATTTTTAAAATGTTTTTTTTTTTTTTAATCCAAGAGAGGCAGTTCATTGCATAATCATGTTGCTAACTGAACATAGCATTTTTCTTACAAGTCAAGTCTTTTAAAACTTAAGTCCATATTCGGTCATGGTATGTGTATTGGACTATACAAAATCTTTATGTCGGCGTCTTTTAACAGCAGTACATTTGTTGTTGGTTTTTACATTTAATGTAATTACTCATCTGGATGGACATCAAGCCAAGGGCAAAAATCAATTGTATGGGAACAAATCATATGATAACACCTGTAGGCTGTCGGAGGAGTCTGTCTGACCTGAGGGGGTATTATAATGTTCAATGGATCATCTATTTCTAAACAACTTCAAAGTAATTTAAAATTTGTTCTTGTTCAAAGGTTGGTATTAGTCTATTGAAAAAAAAATAAAACAACAAAACATTGAGCATTTTCAAATGGTTGGGTTGTTCTATCCTTTATTAACTGAAAAAACCTAACCAAATCCCCAGTCAGTTAATACTCGTTACATCTTTTGATAGGCATTTTATTTCTGCAGTTGCTTTTGGGATAGTGCTGCCATGTGCTAGGCTTTCATGGAGCTTTAACTTTCTCACAGTATGGTTGTGCTTAAATACATAAATAAACAGAACAACCTTTGAGGTAAAGTTCAAGAAATTTTCACCAGATGAAGAAAATATAAACTCTATTTGAAGATAACCTAAAAACACAGACTTAAGCTTTTTCAGGTTGTATTCACTTAGCTAGTGAATACAACCTTTTAGGGATTGAACACATCTGGCGGCTGTCTTTCTTTTACCCTCTCTCCCTCCTCCCATTTTCCATGGACCTGTTTCACTGTTTGTCTTTCATCTCCCTCTCCTTTTCAACTGACACTCACTTTTCCATCCACTCCAAACCCACCATTTCGCTCCCCCTACTCCCATTTCCTTTCCTCCCTGTTTCAGATTGTGGCTGTCATCCCTCTATTGTGGCAGGTGAAGCCATAAAATAGCAGGAGACATGAGAGGAGGGCCGAGTGCCATGGTGTGATTAATTATAACAGAGATATGCAAGGAGCTCCTGTGCAAATTGTACACACATAGCGGCTCGGATAGTCATTAATCTAGGTCCTGTTGTTTTATGTCTTGCTGTGTTAAACAGTAACATTGTCAACCTTTGACCTTAACTGTGTCTACCGAACTCGCTTTCACACACATAACTCATTGTGTCGCATTCAGGTTCAACACTGACTGCTTGTCTCTCAGCACCTCTTCCACAATTGCAGTGTGTTTGATTTTTAATGATTTATTACATACAAGTGATATTTAAGTGTATAAGGTTTGCACCTCCTTGAAACCACAAATATTTTCAGGTCACCTCACCTTCAACTTCTCACCTCTTCTGTTTTACAAGTTTTCTTTAGTTTCATCACTGTTTTTTTATTTTATTTTAAAAGAAAAATCAAACCAGATATTTTTTCTGGGATATTTTAGAATCGGAGACTGTGGCATAACTCTCATGCTGCATTCAAACCAAACATGATTTGGATGTCTGGGGTGTCTGGTTTACATAAAGGTTTTATGTGGACGCGCGTCTAGGGTGCGTAATAAAAACACGAGGCATATTTCGTGCGTCTAGAGCTGCACGTTGGAAGTGTTTTGAGTGTTTGACACTCATCAAGTGCATTCAACACTGCCGACACATCAGAATTTTTCCATCTGGATGCAGAGCGTCATTCAATCAGAGAGACTCCGCTTCATGACATAGATGGCTGAAGTTGGTGTCCTGCCAGAAGAGGTAGGAACTGATGCAGATTAACAGGTCCTCAAATTTGGCTCTGGCTGAAAACGACCCTCGTGAGCATGCAGCTAGGTTGTGAAGGTCAGTAAATAACTGAAAGCCAGTTATATACTCTCAATATTTCATCTGGCATTGTACGAAGAGAACAGGAGAGGCGAAATAAGCCAAAAATCAAGAGGCTCCTCCCTCCGGGTGTCATTTGATGGGCCTGTAGAGCAAAATTTCAAGCGTCTGACTTGAGGCCTTGGACGCGGTTTTGATGCTCAGAATATGTTTGGTCTGATCACAGCATCATCCATTCATTTGGTCTGTACACGTATGTCCTACAACCACGGGAGCTGGTGTCCATCTCCAGAGGTCAAGAGGTGTTGAGCTTTAGTTTTCTTTTGGATATACTCTTTAAGCCTTGTCAAATTCTTTTCAGTTCTCTGTAAATGGACTGAACTTATGTAGCACTTTTTCCCCAATCATTTTGACCACTCAAAGCGCTTTACACTAGAGCAGGGGTGTCCAAAGTCGGTCCTCAAGGGCCAGCATCCTGCATGTTTTAGTTCTCTCCCTAGAGGTTGTAACAACCTCCTCATCAAGTCAATGTTCTGCTTAGGCCTCTAACGAGTCATCATTTAATGCAGGTGTATAAAACCAGGGAGAGAACTAAAACATGCAGTATGCCAGTGCTCGAGGACCGACTTCGGACACCCCTGCACTAGAGTCACATTCACCCATTTGCACTCACAAATTCATACACTGATATGCAGGGTTAAGTGCCTTGCCTAAGGGCACATTGACATGAGGAAGCTGGAATTGAACCTACAACCTTCCAATCACAAGACAACTATGCTTCCCACAGAGCCCCAGTCACCCCCCAGATTGGGGCTGCTAATTAGTGCCAACAAGGGGTTTGTTCATGTAGTTTCTTAGTTTGTTATTTGTACACTTTGATTTATTTTCTTAGTTTCCTGTCAGGCTTTCTCAGTTAATTTGAAGATCCTTTGAGATTTTGTTCAGCTTCTCCTGTGCAAATTAGCCTCCTTCTCTCAGTTTCCCTGCCTGCATTCGGCCTCGGCTGTTACTCATCTGCCTCTAATTAGTTCACCTGCTTCTTTGTCTTTCTCCACCCTGCTTCTGGATTTAAGCACCTGGAATTTATTATTGTTACTGGATCCTTCTGTTACTTTGCTGCTTTGCCTGATATTCTATCAGTTTGCTTCCACATTCCATTCCCAGCCATACCTGCATTTGCTCCTGCAAATGATTTATTTTTATTGCATTTCTCAGTTTTTGTTTTCACCAAATTTTTTGCCCTGCATTTGAATCATTTAACTCACACAACATAACAGGTTCTGGTTTATGATCCTCTGGTAATATTTGTTTTAGTTTAGTTACAAAAAAGACATGGATTATTGACATAAGAGAAACATGCAAGTTGATCTTAAATGCACCAACTAAATACATTTTTTAAATTATTGTCCATCCATCATAAAATTGGAAGGAAAATGTTAACATTCGAGTTCTGAAAAATGCATCTCTCACCTTGAGAGGCATCTTACACTTCTTTTCTTTTTCAAGAAGGAACATGACTCTCACTTGTATTAAGCTCATCTGCTTCACCAAAACAAGTAAGTGTGCTACGAACTTGTTTGGTTGTCAGTCTGAGGTTAATTTTGTACAACTTTTGGCCCAACATTTCTTAAACTGTCCTTGACTTTGGGGTCTGCCAGATCCCATCTCTGCAGAATTGTGCTTCGTGGTGCAGGGTCATGCCAACAACTAAATAAAAAAAATATTTAACTTTATTAAATCTGTGAAAAGATTTGTGTAGGGATATATTGTAATCTACCTTAAACATTACATTTCAACTGATGTGACTGAACTTGGAAAAAGACGAAACATGACTGAACTGTCTCTTTGCATTGTCTTAAAAAATAAACAAATGTCTTTTTAACCTGAATTGTTTGTGCTGTATCTGTCAGACTGCAGCAAGGGTTGAAAAATAGCATCGGTGCCTTTTCTTTTTCTGGGAATATGAGAATTGTGCAATGTATGATACTGGTGGATTAAGTTTCTGTTGTGAAATACTGTTTTGATCTTCTGTGAAGTCAACCAAGTCTAAAGCGACTTTTCCCCAGGGAGCCATGAAATGTATCATATTGCTTGGTTTAGACAGCTGAGAGAGAAAAAAGAGCACATGATGGATACTGAGTCAGTTTATTGTAACTGCGCTATTGATTATTTCCTGATCAGATCTTTTTGTTCTGTATTGTGTTGAGTTTTTTTGTGCTTGGCTCTGTCAGAAAAGCATCTCCGTGACCAAAGCTGAGGTCAGAGGGGAGAAAAAGAGGATAAAAAACCAAAAGAAATAAATGGATAGAAATTCATACCACACACATTAATGTATGCAAATACAACAAGTTGTGCTAAATGTAAATGCTGGTGTGTAGATTCTAAATAAAAGTTGCAATTTAAATGTAAAAATAGTCATGAAAACACAATGAGATAATGTTCTACCTGGTACTCGTCAGTTTTCTTTTTGTATTTTGCTTAATGATTGATAGCAGTAAGCTTTGACATCCATTACACTCCAAACATCCATTTCTTGTTCCTGTATATTTTTTGCCTTCGTTAGTTTGGATCAACAGTTCTCAAGATTCTCTACATGTCTTTTAAACGTGTCGTAAACTGAAGAGACAAACCAGTGTTTTAACATTTAACGGATAACTTTACAAAGAGCAACCTTTTAAAACTGTTAACATTATAGAATTAGAACTTTTTGTTCCCGTTTGCTTTTAACAAATATGTAGAAAAAGTATTATCTTTCTTTTTAGTTATAGAGTGATCCATCTATCAGGACTTTGCTGGATTGTTAACTGTTTATGTGCTGTAGATAGTTTTTTCTTACTTAAATTTTTAGCTGCTATCCATGACTGCCTCCTGTCGGGTGACTTCACCTGTGGCACAGAGATGAATTGTGGAGTAAAACTGATTGATTTCCTCCACTGCCCAGTGTGACAGTCTCTGTAGAGTGTCATAGAGGTTATGAGATAGTCAGCAACCCAGGAGTCAGCAGACCTGCTGACAAAACTCCTGAATAACGTCTCATACAGCAGGCAAGGTTGGGTGGTGTAGAAGGTAGAAAAATGAAAGGACATGGTCCTCACATTACCACATCTGTTATCCAGGTGAGACTGGAAACAATGCAGCATAATCCATGCGAGAAACATCTACCCCCAAAGGGGATGGCAGCTAAACTTTAGAGGTCAGGAGCAGCCATCACTTGCAACCTTAGGTAGGCCAGAACTAGTCAGTACAAAACTGACTTATATTATACAGTAATATGAGTTGAATGCAAAGTTTCTGAGCCTTGATTGATTTATTAAGTATTCAAAGTAACCTAAGTTTATTTAATTTTGTGAAGATAGACTTAAGGTCTTAATAGAATCAGAATGTAATTTCTATATATCCAGACTCCACATTTTCTGATAGCTTTAGAGAAAGATTAATTGAGTTAGATATGTAATAATATATTTTACACTTCATCTTTTGTGTAAAATGGCTTCCAATATATGTATGCCCCTTGAACTTCTTCAAATATCATGTTACAACCAAAACATAGAACATATTTTAATATCAAAAGTATTTCAGGGAACATTTCTGTGACGGTGTGTTATGGCCATTGTAAACAGAAAATAAGTAAATAAATCACCCTAAGCACATTTCTGCCAAAAAAAAAAAAGAACTACTCTTAAATTTCCCAGAAAAAAAATCTTGGAATTTTCTTAGTTTTTTCTGAGATTAATCTAAAAATTTCTGAGTTTTTGTGTCAGAAAAATGGACAGGGTTTACAACTGCATAAATACCAAGACAACAGAAAGGGAATGGTGAGATCAATGCATGTAGGTGAAACATAATTATAAACTATGAATTTCTTATTTCTGCAGCATTCATGCTGAACCTCTTGTTGGTATTTCCTACAAATACAGTAGATGCTGCATTTGTTAAACCCCCTGACCATCAAACTCTATGGTGAGGTGTTGAAGGGGTACCCTAATTTTTCAAAATGGTAAAAACCAAGCACATATGTCTTCAATGACTTTGCTTAGAAGATCATGTGAGAACCTTTGATCCTCATGATTTCATTCTGAATATCTACCATCGCAAGAGTCTGGATGAGACCATTTTAAGCAGCCCTGTCTTGATGAGTTTGTTAAACACTTCTATCAAAGAGTTTACCCACATAGATTAACAAAGAGGAAGTTTTTCTATCATTTGTTAAATCATGTTTCTTCTTCTGGAGTCGGTGGGAGGGAATGGACTGGAAAGATGATTGAAGCCAGGCGCAGCAGGAAGCTGAGGGAGACAGACAGGCATGGAGAGAAAGGAGGCGGGGGAGGAAAGGTTCAGGGTGAAACCACAGTTTTTATATGCTGTCTGGTTTTAATTTGGTGAGAGACATCACTCACCAGTTCACTGAGGTGGCAAACCAGATGAGTATGCTTTGGGAGTGTGTTCTGCTGGCTTATACTATAAGATCTGCTGCTGGAAATCTTCTAACTCCATGACACTTTATTCATTCTCATCATTAGACCCTTTCTTCTCTTTATTCCTTGATTCTTTTGCTGTTTTGGATAAATTGTTCTGGGAAGTGCTTGAGTTCGTTTTCCGGAACAGAACTGAACAGTTGTTAATTTATACATTTTTTTATTTTTGCCAATTTGATGAGTCAGCTGGAATCAATCTTGGTTGTGCTTTGCAAAAGTGTTCATACTCTTTGAACTTTTTCAGATTTTCTTTCATAACAACCACAAACTTAAATGGTTTTTACTGGGATTTTAGACAATTAAATATCTGGAATGTTTGGAATGGATGCTTGTTCCGCCTCCTTTAATCCATACCTAAACAGAATCAAGTGCAACCAATAGGCTCCTAAAGCCACATAATTACTGAATAGACTTCACTTGTTTTTGGCACAAGGACACAAAACTAAACTTTCTGCATTTGGACATTTCCTCTACATAAACATAGTGCAAATTAAACAATGGAAGCAGTCATTTAAAATCAGTCAAAGGGAAAAACTTTGATTCATTGCCCTTTCGCCTACATTTTAAAACTATATGTATTACCTCTTTAGATTTTTTTCAACATATAATCGTAAAGTGATTACATGTAATAAATACACAGATTTTGAGGTTCATAAAGTAAAGACAATAGAATATTTAACACATTTGTTTTGTAGTAATACGTTGAAACATTGATAGATTAATAAGTAAAAAAAGAAATATGCATGTCATTAATTTGGATTCACTTATTATCTGCTTATATTACTTTATTCTTTAAGATAATCCAATCAAATCTCCATTGGATCTATAACTTTCCACTTTTATAAGTTTCAGAACAATGAAATCTAATTAATTTCAGAAATCTGTGTTTGTTCAATTTACTTGTGTACAGGAGAACCAGCGCTACAATAGTTTTATTTTGACAAAAGCTTTGGTGCTGCATTCTCCACTTCAGGCATAACAAACATGTGAAAGAAGATGTTCTGATTAGATCTGACTAAAATCTTACTTTTTGGACCAAAACAGTAAGTTATGTTTGGCAGAAACCTAACACTGTAAACACACCATGTTGGCTGTGGATAAGGTGTTGCAGCATCATGCTGTATGGATGATTTTCTTCAAAAGAATAACTGTTCAGAGTTGATGAGAGGATGGAGCTAAATACAGAACAATTTTGAAAGACCGTCTATTACAGGTGGTAAGCAGCTTCAAGACAACAAACCTAAATATACAGCCAGGCCTTTAATGGATTCGTTTACATCAAAACATATGCTTAGTTTTTAAAAAATCGATGTGTGCCACACTTTCCAGATTTTTAATGATAAAAATCTGAAAGTTCTGTTTCTCATTCTTCCACTTCACAATTATACACTTCTTTTGTTAGTTTGTTACAAAAGGATCAAAGTAAGTAAAATATTAATGTATGGTTACTATTTGACAAAATATGAAAAGTTCAAGTTGTGTAAAACTTTCTTGTCCCATACTGTTTTTTGTTTTTATTTACAGTGCCTTCAGCCATGCAAAGAATTATGGGAAACCAGGAAGGCGATCTCTCCAAAGTCATGTGAGGTAATTCACTGCAACTTTGGTGGCATTGTCTCTCTTGCAAAAAAAAAAAAAAAAAAAAGAAACATGCATCTCTTGGCAAACTGAGGATGGTTTTATAGTGGGAACCGTATAAACTTCCTTGTGTGTTTGTGTCGCAAATCTAAAGAGCTTCTCCAAACATACAGAAGAGTGTGTAACTGCTTCCCCAGTATTTTGCATGTGTGTGTGTGGCCCTAAATGATTATTTGTAGAGCCAGTTGCTGCGGTTTTCTGATAGATTAGTTTTTCATCACAATAGCTGAAGCGTGTTACTGACTGGCTGGCTGGTTAGGACCACAGGGTAATTCAGAGCCATTAGGTAAAGCTTGTGTTTACATCTGGCTAAACTGCAGCCATGTGAGCAGACACGGAGAAACACACACAAATATACATACACTCACACTTTTGCTTTTAAAGGAGAAATGTGAGCGATAAATTTCAGAATCATAGCATGAAAAACATTTACCTTGCCTGTGTAATATTTTGTGTCTGTATTCTGAGATACTGCATATCCTAACCACAGTGTGTGTGAACTTTGGTCATAATAATAACCATAATACCTCCTGGGTTGCATCTTTCTTTCAGAAACAGACAGAGTGTGTGACAAGCAGAGAGTTTCTGGCATCTTTGAGGTCGTCCCGGCAGGGAGACTGCCCCCCGCCTCAGCGAGCCACAGGATTCGCTGCCGCTTGTGTCGAGAGCTGCTCATTAGACCACGACTGTCCGTCCTCCAGAAAGTGCTGCTTTAATGGCTGCGGACACACTTGTCAAGCTCCTGCCAATTTATACAAAGGTAAATACAAATCCTTCCAGTTCCCCGAAGAACTTTGGGGTATTTATTTTAGCATTTATAGCTATTTCTCCATCTTTTGAAATTTATTCTTATCACTGTTGTTTTTCTTATTTTTCTCTTTTTTATTTAATCAATCTTTATCTGACTGGGAAGAAAAAGCCTGTTCAAAGTACAGCTGATTTCCATCCAAATACCCAAATATTTTTAGGATGAGACTCAGATGATCCCACAGAGGCAGAGCTGCCTGAGGTGTGGTTAGAGTTTGACTGTTGCAACAATAGAAAAAAAAACTACTTGAATAACATCTCTATTTCTAAATTTACAGCTATAGAAAAGTGTTGCTTGTGGAGTGTTTCTGAAATAATGTTTATGTAGTTGAATTGCATAATACATTATAATTGCATATTACGTGTCTCAACATTTGTTCACATTCAACAGGACATTACGAAATCCTTTTGTTTTTGTCATATTTAAAGATATAGCTTGACAAAAACCAAAACTACTTTTTTTTCCACTGGTGTTTTAACTGTTTTGACTAAAATAAAATAAGGGTTAGCAAACTCTTTAAATATTGTCTTTATCCTATCTTTTGTTGCAGGTGTTCCCTTGAAACCTCGCAGGGAGATGAGCTTTGTGGAAAATCCGGAGGGTCATGTGAAGGTGGCGTGGGTCTCAAAGTTCAATGTCAGCATGGAGCCTGTTATTTACATGCTTCAGTCCCGCTGGAACATCGGCATTCACCCCAGTGAGGACCACGCCTCTCCGTGGGCTACTGTTGTCATGGTGAGTAACGAACAAAGCAGCTTAGTACTACATCTCTATTAAAGCCGTGATTTGGTGAAATGATGCTGCAGAGAAAAGAAGAAGTAGAGAAGTGATGAATGGTGCATAATTTGTGCTTTAGAGACATAAATATTTGTTATGTAACAAAAATGTCTCTAATTAATGAGTGTCTTTGGTGGGGAGTTTAATAATATAAGTGAGCTGTCTGCCACAAAAATGTGTCTACCAGAACTCATTCTCAACATAAAAAATGGTTCCTGTGCCTTTAACTGTGGAGCAACACACCACAGCATTTCTAACATATCTTTACCTCATAACTCTCAATTTGCCTTAAATGATGAAACATCCCAGCTATGGAGATGGATGCTAGACTCTGTTTCCACCTCATCAGTCTGATGCCTTGCTGTCTAAACCTCTCTGCCCCAGCCAGTTTCTCCCACTCTGCCAGGGTAAACCCGTGTGTGTGTGTGTGTATATTTGTGTCCATGGCTGTGTGTGTGAACTGCACATTCGTGTGTGTGTCTGTGTGAGGTTAGGTAAATAAGCAGAACTTAAAAGGGAACCACAGGCAGCCGCAGTCTTTCCACCGCCTGATTCTGAATGACTGAATGCTCATTATGGACTTAAATAGATGACAGCGCGTGTCAGTGTGTGTGTGCGATGGAGTGTGGATGAGCAGCTTTTAACTGTCATTACATTCAAACTGTCAGAAAGACAGAACATGTGAGTCTGGGGTAGTTTTTACCATACTCTGACCAGATGGTTTAATTTATATTTTAAGATATTCTGGCTGCATTTATCTAAATTTTTTCCCCAGTTTATTATATTTCTGCCAGTGCAGGACAACTTAATTCACTCTGTACACGAGCCATAGAGTAAAACTTGCAGTAATGAATTTTATGTTTCATTGCAAGGAAACTGTATTTAGAAACGTATTGACCTGGGCAACACAATTGCTGAATTTTAGTTAAGGTCTTTTTTTTTTTTTCTGAAATAAAATTATTAGGGGAAAATAGCTTTCCTTTGGTTTGAATTTATTTTAATGGGTTGTCAGTGAAAGTGCTGGAGTGGTTCACTTCAGAGGTTAACAGTTTTGTTGGTGCCCTGCCCTCAGTTATTGCTACACACTGTTGGTCAGCTGGCTGAAAAAAATGCTCATGTACCTTAATGCTTACAAGATTGACCAGTTTGGGTCAGAAGACCATAGTAAACCTGTCTACATTAAAAATAAATATGATCAGTTTTCCAAATAGTCATGTGTTATTAATATTTAACTATCTAAATTAATATGTAATGGCCATTCATTTGTGCTCTATAACCTGGTTATCATTAAAAAGGTCCAACCAGCAGAGGGACAGTAATGCATGCAGCATTTTATATTGATTCTTTGAGGTCAAAATGACTCTCCTAATCAGTTCTAGGTATGCATGGTCCTAACTTCTATATTTTATGTTACAGATGCAAAATAATTGAAGAGGAAATAATGAAAAATATTCAGAGTCAAATTGTCTCCTGTTAAAACCTTAGCACACCTTTATACAGCAGCTAGCCCATGCCTACTACTATGTAATAACAATAACAGATGTGATAAATAATCCGAAAAGTCAAATTGTTGCTCTAAACTGCATTTTCTGAGCAGTTTTCTTCATGTGATGTGATTTCAGACCCTGTCTGAGGATGTCATTTTATCCGATCTGAGGCCTCAGCGTTGGTATCAGTTCAGGGTTGCAGCCATCAACAGCCACGGCAGCAGAGGCTTCACCACACCCAGCAAGCACTACATCTCCAGTAAAGGTAATAAAACAAACTCAAAACATAGTTGTTCCCTTTTGAGAGCTATTGCATGTGTCCCACTCACAGTGATGAATCCTGAAGGTTTTCCTTCTCCTGCCAGTAAATTTCGATATCCTGTCACGAGATGCAGAATGCGGACACTTGTGTTCAATTTGTGTCACTTTATGAGAGAGATTAAATCTCCCTTTGGAGCTGTAGGAAACTCAGTAACACTTCCACTCCCCTCCTTTTCTGCTCTTTTCTCATTTTCACTCACAGTTAATGCGTAAGGTATTCGCTGTAGAATACCATCAAACAGTCTATAAAACATGGGCAGAAAGCTGAACATGCATACATCTTCATGTGTGGCTGTTTGCACATGTTAAAAAAGTCACACACTGATGTCCTCCTTCAGTTGGTTCATTTCCAGAGAGAAATCTCTGGTTTGGGTCAGAGAGATGAGCTGAACACACACACATTGTAGGAGGTCATTCATCTAATGCTCAGCTGTCTTAAATCATACTGGTGTCAGGCCAGGATTGGCTCATGGTTTGAATCCCCTGCCAGCACTAAATAGAGCATGTTTAAAACAAAATACTGGATATCATGTTGGAAATAACTCATCAAACCGGTTCCTTATCAGTTAAGATATAATAAGAAATTATGCAGAGGTGTTTGCGAGCACTGAGGAGAAATTTCCCGTGCTCCATTCAACTTGAGGCTAATCTTTGTTCCTCGAAAAAAGAGAAACTTCCCAATAGCATACCACTCAGCTTGCTTTACTTAAAGGGCTGTAATGTGCATTGCTTAGATATGTGAGGTCATCTCCTCTGTGAGTCGTAAGACTTTTACATAGGTGTTCTCAATGTATAATATCATTTAACGCCAATGGCAAACTCACTGGAGTTCGCATTTGTTTTTAATAGAGTTTTATGCATGAAACCTTTGGGATGGAAAATTTTCAGAGGCTGACTTACCTTTGCAGGAGATGAGTATGAGCATTTAAGCCTCATATATTATAAAGGCACTATGCAGTAATATGCTTTTTCAGTAGTAAATATACATTAACCACAAAAAGACCTTAATGAGGTATGGATTTCACAGCAGGACTTTCCAAAATAGAAAGTTAAGAAAAACAGCCCAAGCAGAATAAAAGCTGATTGTCATTTGTGTGTAATTGGTTGATGACATCACAACAGGCAAAAGATGATTTGCACTGATAAATTTAATTCAGTTAAGTTTATTTATATAG
>NW_015113234.1:200911-224596 GCF_001443285.1 Poecilia latipinna | reverse complement strand
ATTTATTGTTATTATTAAACTAAAATCTCCAGCATGGGGAAGTGGGATGAGCTCGACTTTTCTCGACAACAGTTAATTAAATCCAATTACATCGACAGTTCAGTTTATTGTATTATAATGTAAAATGTTTACTATCTAAGAAAATCCAGCCGATTACATTGAGTCACTCATTTTTGCAGCAATCACTCCTTCTAAACAAGCGCTTAACGACACTGGACAGTTAATAGGTGCTGGCTTTGCAGCAATCCCTCAAAGTGAAAATGAAAACTCCCCTTGCACTTCATTTCAGCCAGCTTACACACTTACATGTTTTTTTTGTTGTTTTTTTTTTGTTTCACTGGTGTTTCTTACATTGTTGACTTATAGCATAATACCTGGGAACACGCTCTGTACTTATAATTATTGGCCCAAGTACTGGCAAAAGGAAAATACATTTCCGCAGCTTACCAATAAATTAGCCCGAGATCAGAAATTGGCAAGGTTCTCTTTATTGATGATCAGTGATCAGCAGATCAGGTGCTGAAAAGTTGAGGTTTATTTTTTCCTTTTCATTAAATGCATCACAGCTAATAATTTCCACAGTGTCTAAAAACTATGACAATGGTTTGAGACATATGCTTGATATTACTGGACTCAATGAGGTTATAATGTAATTTCTCCAATTTTTGTTCTGTTTGTAGGTTCCAAAGTAATGAAGCCATAAGCTTGACACTCTCCATATTTCCCCTTGCTATGCACTTGATGACAAAAAAAAATCAAGACTGCATCCTCTTGATAAGGTTCAACTTTTCACTTCAAAATAGAAACCATACAGACATAAATTATCCACAAAAATAATACAGAGTAAAAGAATAATGTGAATGAGGTCAAAATACTGTGTGGCTCCTCTCAAAGTGCACGACTCACTCCTGTATCACCACACCCCAAACCTCATTAGCTGTCTTATAAGCAATTGCATAATTACCAGAGAGTATAATTACTTAGTATAACATCTTATATTACAAATCATCATTCATAAGTTTTGTAATTCTTGTAATTCTGTATATATTCTAACCTGTAAATTGTCATTTTTTATCATAATAAGCTTAAATCACCATAGGTAGCATGAACTTAATTTTCCTGATGGTCTGAAAAAACTTTGAATTCAGGCTTTTACAATGTCCATGGATGTTTTTACATGCAGGCACACACAGAGCACATGAATCTTAGCAACAAAAATATACTAGCAAAAGAAGCTAACAAGATCCTTGGGTTGGATTAAGTTACTAAATCATAATGCACACACCAGGATCCGATTTATGCATTTTGTGAATTTATTTTAATGAGCACATGGAATTTGAGCATCTAATTATACAAATACAAGACAGCTTGTAGACAGTTTTTTTTCTGTCACCAACTGTATGTAAGATCTAATATTTAATTTCACAAGAAGAATTTGTACCAGGGTCTGATTTGCTACAAAGTCTGACCTTCATTTTTTGGCTCATTTATATAAAGTAAACTAATTATTGCAGTTTTGAATACAATATGCTTTCTTAAAATGTCTAGCTGGTACTTTATTGTGATCAAATATTTTCAGTAGAGTAACTTTAATTCATGATTTACATAGTCAGATGTTTCCTTTAACCTTTGAACTTGCTAGAAAAATTAATTTGAGTTTATCCTTCCATGATGCCATGTAAGAAGAATGTTTGAGGTGCTGCTTTGGTCTGCACAGGTCTGCCTCAGTTTACCAAAAATGTCCTGAATCAACCTACCCAGAATCTTACTAAGCCATGATATGGGCTTTCACAAATTGTGGTAAATAAAACCCCATATTTTTTGTTTTTGTTAATTTGTTTAATTTTGTCTAATGTAACAAATAAAAATAAATTTGACAGGAAAGGTTTAGTCTGGTTTATTGTCAGACAATGGCTGATTTATATTTTCGCATCCACTTGAATAATGTGCAGTTGCGCCACTGTGTGTCTGTATTCGCTAGGGAGTCTGAGGAAATCTTATTTAGAATGTAGATTTCCAAATCCAGCAAGTTTTATGACTCTGAGGTCATAAAAGATCTTAAAATGTTCGTCCTCTGTCTCTTTTGCCCTTTCAACTTGAATAAGCGACAGACGTGTCCGAAAATGCCAATGTACAGCAAATAAACAGCTGCAGTTAGACTCATTTAAACCATTGAACAAATTAATCAGTATTTCTAATGACTTATATGAGCTCAAACGTAGCTGCGTTTTGTTATTCAAGTGTACTTTGAGGGGTAGGGTTAAAGGTTAAAAACATACAAAGTATAATCTGATCGCTGTCAGACTCTTGTGTTTCTTGCTGATTTGTGTCATTAGCCAGGGGCTGGAGATCAAGGGTCATATGTCAGGAAGCTGGCAGAAATCAGGACAATCTCAGTCCCTCCACTGTGACCTGATGCTAACCAAGTGGGAGAGTCTGAGTTTAAAAACCATCTCAGAGTTCATGTTGGTATTTTAGATTAGAATCTGTCAACTTTGATTATTATAGAATGTCTGGAACAGAAAATGTTTTCTAATACCTTCATTTCTTAAAACAACAGTAAATTAGCTTCAATGAGAAATGAGGAACTCAGGCCTGTTTTTCTGTATAGTTTTGAAAGTTCTGGCACTAAGACACACACACACACACACACACACACACACACACATACACACACACACACACACACACACACACACACACACACACACACACACACACATATATATATACACATACACGGGATCTGTCAGCTCCCACTATGTTGCTCTAACTTTGATCTGTGCATTTGGGTCAGCCGAGCCCGGCCCCAGGCCTGTGGGAGGCCTGCTATGGGGATGTAGTCCTAATCAGATACATTTTGTAGTTTTAATCAAATACAGCATCTTGGGCTCTAGGGCCTAAT
Source organism: Poecilia latipinna (assembly GCF_001443285.1). Taxonomy (NCBI): domain Eukaryota; kingdom Metazoa; phylum Chordata; class Actinopteri; order Cyprinodontiformes; family Poeciliidae; genus Poecilia; species Poecilia latipinna. Next base: position 221,691 of record NW_015113234.1, on the reverse strand, counting down.
GAGATACAGAGTCAGCATTGAAAGACTGTTGACCCCAGGATTTCATATTTGAGGCAAACATTGTGCAGTGGCAGTTGTTTCTGGTTTTTAAAGCTACCACAAATAGCTTTAGGCTTCTCCAAGATCTCTCACCGTTGATGATATAAATTAAATTGACTTTGTTGAATCAGATAAGACTTAACCTTTTACCCTTTAAGAACGTTTTAAGGAAATCTCTTGATCACTGTGCTGCACTGATAAAACTGAGTTATGTGACAAGTTGGTCAAAAGTCTGCTGTGTTTGGTTATAGGTTATATATTTTAAAATTATACATCTTTACTTTGAAATTTAGCAAATGATCAGGTGAAAAAAAAGCTAATTTTTTTGCCTTCATGTCAGTTTACCAGCAAATACTTGGCTCCCTTTTACACCTTTTGGTATTGCAGGAAAATTGGTCAATAAATGTATTTTTTATTTTGCAATGTAGTCTTAGATTGAAATATAAAAAACAATTTTGATTTGAGTATATGTATTCAGAGTAGAAAAATGTACACAGGTGAGCAATTATAAGATTTAGATGTAAACTTAAATCATGTCAAAAGTTTGTTTCTGATAGAAAATGACAGCCAGGGTGCTATGGTGGTGCAGGGGCAAAGCACAACCCACATAAGGAGGCCTCAGTTGTTATGGCGGTAGTCACAGGTTCGATTCCTGGTCTAGCGACATTTGCCGCATGTCTTGCCCCTCTCTCATTACTCTCCTTCCTGCTGGACTACTTTCAGATAAAGGCCACTTGAGCTAACAAAACCTTTTAAAGAGAAAATGACAGCCATCTTACAAAAGATAATAATTCTACAAAGGTCATTATTTTTTTTGAAAGAAACAAAATTATTCCAAGAAAAACAAATTGTTTTCTAGAATTTTTGTATATCCTTCTCCATAATGAGTGGTGTTACAATGGTAATGTTGGTCTGTTTAAAAAATCATGGTCTTGAAAACGGCCCCAAAATTTGACACACATGCTGACATGAATTCAATCATGTTAATTTGACTGAGATTGAAATCTGGTTGGGTCTGCTTCCTTCACGCACTTACAGACTCCCATCTTTACCCCTCCTCACACAAACAGATTTTTGTATCCTGCAGACTGCTGACTTTTCCCTAATAAGGGGTAAAATCAGGTATAAAATACTGTAGTGTCACTTCAGCTTCAACATCTTCATCTCTAGACAAGGTAGAAAGATAAACTCTTGCTTATCACAGCCGTTTTAACTTTTTAATTGTTGCTCGGTTGGTAGTTAGTAGTTTACTTGTAGCTGTTTTCTGACTTATCCAGATCAATAGTACATCTGTTTTATTTGAATGGTATTTTGTCTTGTCTTGTTTCATCTCACACATTTACACAAGCCTACATTTAAAAACTACTTCATTCACATTTATTTTAGATCAAATATTACATGTTAATAATTGTGGATTATTGATGGTTTTGCTATTTCTTAAATTATGTTTTTTTTTTTAGGATGACCAATAAAAAATCTTGTTCACTGATGCCAATGAGGATGCTGACATGTTTCTCAAGTTTTCTGTCTTTCTCTTTCTCTCTTTATTTGTAGACCCATCCCCCCCTGAGCCTCCAACAAACATCAGAGTTAGCAATCAGACTCTAGAGTGGGCAGATTCACAGCTAACACCTGAGTTCACAGAGAGGTATGTGAAAATAGCAAAAGATCCTAGATTACTGGATAGATTAAAATAGCACTTTTTAAGTAGTGCAGATTGGTCAATTGCTCATAAACTGTGGTCAGGAGGATTAATAGTGCTTGTGTCTGCAAGTAAATTATAGTTCATCTTTGTTCAATTACATACTCTGGTGTCATTTTCATTTTAATGTTTTGAAAAAAAAGGTCACTTCGAGTTTAGGCCGCATCTTGAATCAGCATTTAATAACAGAGGTGATGACTTAAATTGTAGCTTTTACTCAACATGATGTAATGTGTGGTGCCTTTAGCATACATGCTGAAAGTAAATTGGGTTGGTAAACACAACCCTGAAACTGTGTTACTCCCACTTCTACATCCGACTCCCAGGCAATTCCTGCTGCTTTATTTATCATTGGAGTTGGTTTCCCTCATGATGTTGTTTGACTTGCAGCTTTCCTTCTGCAGGTTAACAGGAAGTAGGCCCTCAGTGGCGGTGCTATTATGCTGGGAGCCCCCCAGAGAGGGAGACCTGCCTGTTCACAACTACAGAATTACCTGGATGTCCCGACACGCACGCGCAGCTCATAAACACACAGTTCAAGCACAACCGCACCCAGAGCACATCAGCAAGCACATGCAATCGGTGCACTTACAAGAACAGAGTAAAAAGGACAGCAGCAGCGCCCTGACTCGTGGGGTAAGAACATTTGCTTAATTACATTATGCTAAAAAAAAGAATATTGATTTTTCTACTCATTTTCCCGTTAGTATGTTCGGAATATTACGATACACTGAAATAAGAGAATGGAGCTGCAGCTTAAAACAATTACATTTATTTGTTACATGTGGTCAAATTAAGTTTGTTCAAATTTACTGTGTTTACATTTGTTTAACATGACAACTTAATAAACGTAATATATTTACTTGGATACGCTTAATTTGATTACTCGTAACAAGCTAACGCAATATATTTAAGTTGCATCACCTGTTTTCTTTTTTTACTGTATGCTGTTATTTTAACACAGGTAGTTTCTTCCAAATTAACCCACATAAGTAAGAAACCCACTCTTTATACAGGAAATACCCCTGTTGTGCTATGAAGGAAAGTGTCGATTTTTTTTTTTTTTTTCCGATTGGGTGCTGAATTGCCTAATACTTTGCCCTGATTAATAAAATTAATATAATAAAAACATTGTTGCTCTTAAAATTAATAAATTATATCCCTCGTACTGTTTGCAGTACAAAGCACACATACTCTACATCCACAGGATCTATAGCTGCACCTAAGGAGTTTTACTGGCTCTTTAAATCTATGCACAGAAATACCTCCTTGTGCTTCAGTAGGCAGCTGCTGTGCAGAGCAGTTTCTCTAAACTCTTCACATGCACCACAGTTCTGTGCAGGTGCATCTTTCAAAGTAACAATATTATGACAGTAATGTCAAGATGATAACGGCATCAGTGTCCTCATTGAGCAGCTGTCCTGTACAGGGTGATGGATAGATGGATGATCTTCACACAGGATCTAGATTTAAGTAAAAAGTAGCGATGAGGCATCTGGGACAAAACCTGCTCCTGTAATACATATAGCTAATGTTGATTAAAATTATATTTATTGATATTTCAGCCTTTCCATGTTTTGCTTGTTTGTTTTTTTGTTTGTTTGTTTTTTGTGAGAAGTCCAAAATGCATAATTTACTTTAATCAGGCCTGAGTCCTTTTGACTACAGAGAGGCAGGTGAACGTCTTGCACTTGGACTAAAAATTTAATTCAGAGCATCTAGAAATGCACTGGCTGTGTGCCATTCAGTCAGATTGAGGCCATTGGTGTTGGCTGTATAATTTACTATGGTCTTTCATTACTATTACAGCTTTAAATTTTAAGATTTGATCTGTGGAAGTGAGAGATGTTTTGAAGTTGATTGGCATACTCTTGCTTTTATAGCATTTCCTGTTATAACAGGGATGAGACCAAGACACTGATGTAGTTGTTTTGCAAAAAACAAAACAAAAAATAAATTCAGTATTTCCAAGAGTAAATACAAAGCAGCTCTATTTCAGATACACCTATCACACCCTGACTGTACTGTAGGTGTGATTGTGATGCAATAGGTTTGCAGTGCAGTTAAGCCCAGCACCAAAATGCCTTTAATCATCATCAACACACAGCTTTGAGGTAGCTTTAGTATTGTCTGCATGCCACTGCAGTTAAAACCCCACGCCCACAAATAATGCTCTTGATACATATGACAGAACTAACCCATTATTGAATGATAGAATAATAAAACAATTGATCATGTTTTTCAAGAAATTGATATTTATTGCTCTTCTCATGGAAACAACAGTGGGAAATCATTAAAAGTAACAAAAAATGGAAGAGAGTCCGCTGCTTCACGAGTCCGAATAGCTGAATGAGAGGGTGAATATAACGTTTCCTCTAAATTTACCCTTAAAATATAGAGGTTGCCTGCAGACATGCTCATATGGACCCAGCTACTCTAAGTAGAAATGGGGATCCCAGACTCTGCCTGGCGGAGCCATTTATCTGCAGTCTGGTCTTCTGTTCTGCATGGCTGGGAAGTCTGGAATTTAAATGGGACCCCCTAACTAGTATTTCCTTCTCACAACAGCATGTAGACACACACAAACAACAGCATCACAACAGGTAGGAAACACAAAGACCACCACTTCCTTGTATAAGATGTGTTGCAAACTTGAAAACATATTTGATATATATATTTTTTTTGCTTTAATTTTTGGAATTTCTGCAGAATTTGAGGGAAATTTGGTTTTAGATGTAATGTTTAAGCAGGGGGGACTTCACATGTAATGATTACATGTGGCAACGAAAAAAACCATCTGTCTAAGCTTTTAACATATTTCTTGTATAATGTCCATTGAGATTATGGGCTGAAACAGAAATCTTGGCTTTTGCTGCTTAATTTTACAATTCATGCGCATTCACATTTGCAGCTGGACAAGCCATATGTTTTGTCTATCTTGAGTGTAGTGAAATGTTTCTGCGTTTGACTTATTTTCACGCTTCTCTCTCCCATGTTAACACACATATAAAAACTCCCAAACTTGTCCTCAAGCATGTCTTTGTTGTGACTCGATCAGATACGGACAGAAAAATCACGATTAATGACTAAAAGCATGTTAATTGGCTGTCAGTCAAACAGCAAGCTAATACAGAACAGATTTGGCCTGTTGCTCACAAATAAGCCAGACAATTCTCAGAATGATAATAACAGTGTTGTTATTGGCAAGGAGGTGCTTGAGGTCTGGTCTGGACAACAGATCAAAAAAAAAAAAAAAACAACAAATAGAAAAAAGAACCTGCTTCTTTAAGCTGTGTTTCCTTGTTTCAATATGTTACAGGCGCAAACCGAGCTGTGGCTGCAGGGACTGCTGCCAGCCACTCCCTATGTCCTGTCTGTCCAGACGGTGGCCTACTGGGGACAAAAGAGGCTGAAGAGTCACAGAGCTCAGCTTTTTTTCACAACTATCATTCATGAAGGTAAAGAAAAGTAATTAACTTTCCCTCAAACTGGGGCTTAGCAGTCAAGAAGATCATTTTTATTCAGATTTCTTGAACTTTTCCACAAAATGTCCCATGACCTGCAAACGTCACTGCATCTTATTGGCTTTACTGATAGAACAACACAAATTTGTACGTTGTTGTGAGGTATAAGAAAAAAAGGTGCACATTTCACAGTTTTTTGAACAAATCAAAACCTAAGTGGTGACTTGCATTTGTAATGGACATCCATTACTTTAATACTTTTAAATAATAGGCAGTTCAGACAATTGTCTTCAGCAGCTGTATAATTGGAGTCCTCCTGTGTGTAATTTAGTTGTTTTATGTTTCCAACTGTCTTTTGAAGGCCTGGTCTGTTTATGACAGAACAAATGAACAAATAGCATCCTAAAGGAACACAGACAAGACAGAGAAAACTGTAGCGATATATAAAAGGTTAGGTTCTAAAAAAATAATTCAAGTTTTGAACGCCTCACAAAACAGTCATCTGAAATGACAGGAAAATGGCTCAACTGAAAACTGAGAAAGTTACGGCCAGTTAAATAAATATCTCAGACAAGGAGGGCACTACAAAGAGATGCAACCAAGAGTACTATGGCTACTCCGGAGGGGCTGCAGAGGTGCACAGCTCAGGTGGGAGAATCTGTTGACAGGACAGCTATTGGTCATGCACTTCATAAATAATTGGGCCTTTATTGAAAAGTGCCAATTAAATAAGTATTAGCATTCCTTCAGCTTAACACAGCATTCTCTCTGGTCAGATGATAGAACATTTTCTATAAAGGTTTTATATTTTTTCTTTATTTTAAAAAATAATAATAACTTTTAAGTTGTAGGGCTATTTTTTCTTTACAAGTTTACAAATTTGTTTATTGATCCAAAGGCTGGGTAACACTTGGAACTCTAAATGGGTTTATCTTAGCTGGACTGAGAATAAAATGGCTCTTTCAATGGTTTCAATGTTGGTTTAGATCAAACCATGCACATGTATTGAGAATACTTTTGTAAAACACAGTAAATACATGTCCTCCTCAACAAATGTAAAAGCGTGAACGGTAACTAATGAAAAGGTTTTGTATATTTGTTTTCTTACATACCTTCACCTATAAGCATCACCATCATATAACCCAAATTATAATTATCACATACTTAATTTGAACACATGTTTAACCTGTCATGACATCAGCATACTTGTGATTTAAGGCAGTCCCCTGAACTCACCAGTTTGCCAAGGTATACATTATTGAATTAATGATTTTCCTGTTGGTTCAGAGCTGCTGCGTTTTGCTGACTGTCAGCATGTTCTTTGTTCAGGCAGCTGCAGTGTTGAAATGCACAGAAACATGGAGTGCAGGGAAAATAAGCCAAACTTTATGATGGTCCAAGCAACAGCAGTGTTTATTGTTGACCTGTTGGTCAGCCCAGCTGAGAGTTAAAGCCAGCTGCAACTTAAGTATCAAACCACATACCAGCATTTTTACATGGAACCTACTGCTATTTTATAATCCAGTTGTGTTTGCAGATACACTCCATGTACCTGCCTAGTACACCGTGCTAATGAGGGTCGCTTAAAGCCAATCAGTATCGCTAGATTAACAGAAGGTGTAATGAAATCGCTCTTTTACAGTTTTGTTCTGTTTCTCAAATAAATCTCTTATGAATTCCATGTGCTGTTTAGCAGGTTTCATACTTTGAAAGCCAACAATTTATTTCTTTATGGTATTCTGTATTTTTCTCATACATACTTTCTCCAGTTGTTTTTGACGAAAGTAATAAATATTTTTTCTCTCTCTCATTATTCTGACATTTTGCTAATAAAAATAATTTAGTAACCATAACTGACCTCCAAACCGGAAAACTTTGGACTGATTTAATTTGAAACAACGGTAAAATAAAGGTTATGCATCTGTTATAAAGTAAATGTGTCTATGTTCAGTTCAGCAAACTGAAAGTGTAAAAACTATTTCCACTATTTCCAAGGTGAAGATTTCTCCAACGAGCTCCCCTCGTCCTCGTCATCCTCGTCCCTGCCCTCCTCTCCCTCTCAAGCATCCTCCTCACCTTCCTCTCATAAACCTCCTGAGTCTTCCCGTCTGGCTCACATGGATATGCTTCCAAACCCCTCTGAAAATTTGCGGCTGGAGGTCGCTGCCCCTCATTTTCACCACAGTCAGCTGCAGGTGAAGGTGTTCTGGAAGTGGTCTCATCATGGTGAGTCAGCGTGAAGCAGTGAACTGGAAGAATTTACCTTGGTTTGAACTGAGAATCCTTTATGTACGTTTTTCTATATTGCAGCAAGGCAGAGACACAGAGGTCCTTACATTCTCAGTTGGCATCCACATACCTGCACTACAAATGTCACAAGCGCAGACAGAACAACAACGGTGGAGGTATACATAGCTTCTGCATAAAGTGCTGTATAGATTTTTCTTATTTTTGCTTTACAAATCCTGCCTCTATCATATGCTTTGACTTCTTGTTGCAGGGGTAAAGCAATGTGATTTTAAAGTAGCAAAACAAAAAGCTTTGTGCTGTAATAAAACAGAAAAATGTGTGCAGAACTATTGAAGTTGCTGGCATTACATTGAGGTTTGTTATACCAACAAACCCCAATAAATTTTATTACAATTCCAGATTATAGACCAACACTAAGTAGAACATAATGATGAAGTAGAATGAAAATAAGAGAAGGCTTTTGATAACCATCAGTATTTATTTGTGCCACAGATTCTCATTTGAGTTTAGACATTTTAACTCATATAATTGAATTATAGCTGTAACTGTATGTCTAGTACCCTGCTGCATGCCACCACTGCCACTGTGGGAATTATGTGTTTAGAGGGATGTGTTATGTTAGTTTTCCACCACACAGTGTTTTGCATGTTGGCCAAAAAATCTAGTTTTGGTCCAATCAGACCAGACCACCTTCTTTCATATGTTTGCCATGACCCCTACATGGCTTGTGGCAAACTGCACATGGGTTTTCTTTGGCTTTCCTTCAACAATGGCTTTCTTCTTTCCACTCTTTCAAAAGAATAAAGTTTGTGATGAATAGCTGTTCTGTAGCTTCTCCAGAGTTATAATATGCCATGCTATGCTGCACTTTCAGAAAATGAATTGAAAAGTTTTCTGTGAGATATTCAAAGCTGTTATTACTTCATGAAGATTTTTATTCACGTATGTTCTCTAAACGTTTCATTCCACCTTACATTGTTGTGCTACTTTATGTTGCTTTACTATGTAGAATTCCATTAAAATACAATGGGGTTTCATGTAACAGTTCAGTATATATGCCTTTGCAAGGCAGTCTAAGGGTTAAACTTCACAAGTCTTATACGCTGTTATAAAGTATGTTGGTTGTTAATTTTTGCTCAAAACTAGACTCCCTCCATTGAGCCAACGTTGAGCCAGAGGCGTAACATTTCATCCAAGACATGTCATATAAAACTGCTGTGTGCAATTTGCTGAGTTTACAGAACAAAATTCCAGGATTTCTTAAACAGTTACAACATTTGTTGCCATGTGAAGTTGCCAGAGTGTGTCGAAAGTGTTTATTTTATATTGGAGTGAACATGTGCTTTGCAGTAGACAGGTGCTGAGACAATAAGTAGCGAAGATATGCAGGATTTCAAGCATCTTTGGGAAATGAGTTTTAACAAAGGTTGTTGATGCATACTTTACAATGATAATTTTTTAATGACATTCTTCTCTACTTTTTTTGCAGGGTACTCATCATACTATCAAAGGTCTGCAATTTTCATGCAAGTACAGGGTCTCAGTAGCAATGGTGGCTGATCCAGGGGCAGAGGCTGTTGCTTGGGTTACAACCCCAACATGCTCATCCATTAGGGTCAGAGGAGACAAAGCCTTGCCTTGCAACAAACAGGGTAAGAAAAGCTGAGTACAGATGCACAGATGTACCACTGAACTTTTATTTTATGATTAAACTATAAGTAATCAAGAGTTGAACACGGAGATGATATTAAAAAGCAATATATCTTAAATCTTTGTGATAATAATTCTTCAATTGCTGAGAACTAATTTAAACCAGTGCAAGGAAGACAAGCTGAAGAAATGTTACCTTCTTTTTTTTGTATCAGAGCGCCCTCTGGCGGGGAGAAAGGTGGTACTGCGTCCAGAACGGCTGACTGCAGACTTTCAACAAGTCAATGGAAGCTTGCTCACAACGCTTCAGTGGAGGATGTCACATCATGCAATGGACTCAGCAGCTGTAGAGGGATTCCAGTTTACATGGAGTCTACAATCTGAGCTCAGTCCCACGACAGGAAGGCATGAAGATGCTCTTATCTCCCAGACACAAACAATTGCACCGGTAAGGCAAGGAAAGACTAGCTTATTTATATAAGACCATTCATAATGTAAGGTGTTTTACAAGACAGCAAAGCACAAAATTATAAGCACAAAAGCATTACATAAAAAGATTAAAGAACATGTTAAAATGGAAAGATTAAAGTGTCGAGAAACAAATGTTTCAAACAGTTCATTTGTCAAAAGCTGAAGTGAATAAATAATGTTTTCAGCCCTGATTTAAAGTAACCAACCAGTTCTATTCCAAAGAAATAACAAATACAAGTTGGGGCATTTACATTAACATAAGGTTAAATACGGTCTTAGCATTAATCATATTTCTATATCCAATATTAACCTTTAACATTTTATGTTGTTTTTTTATGCATTAAACTTCAGTATCTGTTGATATTTTTTTGTTTTACTCCACACAGTCTGAACGTTTCATCACCATTGATGGCCTTCAGGCTGACAGCATGTACCGGGTGCAGCTCCAGGTTCTAACTGCAGGTGGCAGGACTGGAGCTGCTGTCTCAAAGACCATACACACTCCAACAATTAACGCCACACTTTGATAGGTAGTGGCATTTCTTCTTTGAGCAACATGTATCTCTGCATATATTTTAGATTCATGTGTATTTTTTTTATTATTATGCACATTGTGGGTGACATTGGGTCTTCTGTAGATGCAATTTTTGTCTGTTTTCCAATTTTATTTTGATAGTGTTGCTTTCAGTAGTGAAAGTGCTTTAGAAATTGATAATAATGTTTAACGTGCTGATCCTGGATATGTCAGGGATGTGTTGCTTTTTAACATGTTATCTATTTTCTCTAGGTGACAACCACAAATCAGCTGCTGTCTGCTACACCATGGTCATCTTTTCCAACATCCACTCTTCTACTTTCTTACTCATACCACGGGATCTTGACTGCAGAAAGCATGTCCAAAACATGTTTTATAAGTAAAATAAATAATTCATGTAAAATATACTTCCTGCCTTCAACTGCCTTTCACTTTAAACTAATGCCTAACATAAAGATTAAGAATTTGAACTTAATCGAAACATGGAAATTACCTTAATCTTTAAGTGGGTTTTTCAGTTTTTTGGGAAGAAAAATAAACTCACTGTACCTGTATGTGGAGCCAATTTTTACAGTACCTATGGGTTCTCTTTTCCAGCTTAAAATGTTTTTTTTTTTATTAATACAGCTTTTTAAAATGTTTCCTTGCAATGTAACAGATATCTGCTTTGTTCTGGTATTTATATTAGACTGATAACTATGACAACCTTACATAATTCAAGTCACAAGAACTTGTAAATAAACTTTGTTTCCTGATCATTTTTTATCCTGTTAGTAGAGAAAAATATAGCACTGACTTTATGTAAAAATAGCAATGTATAGCAACAGCATCATCTTTGTTTGGAAATATCTCAATGCAAGCTCAAATATATTATCTTATTTTATTTTTTACTTTTTTATTCCTTTTATACATTTTGCCGCAAAAGTTATATTTTTTGAAAAGGCAGGGACCAGCCAATGTCATTTAACCTGTAATTACCATGTTGATATTTTTCCCTTGTTAACGTTCAAATATTCAGAATTTGCTTGTTATTCCTTTACTTTTTGACTGAGTCTTATTTATTGTTTTCTTGTCTAATTTGTTTTGTAATTAAAATTTATCAACACTCAATATCTGTTGTGGTGACTACTAGTTGATAGATTTCGTATAGACAAGGCAAAATATAGACCACTATAGGTCACAATGTATTATTAATATATTTATATTTTTAAATACAATTTAAGTATTAGGTGTTATTAATTATGACTATATAGAGTTATTGAAATTGAATAATTAAAGCTAAAACATTTGTTTATATTATACATCACATTCAAACAACCATCAGTGTTTCCTATGTGGCTCAAAGCCGCTGCCATCTACTGGGCAGTCAGTATAAGCTAAGACCTTCTTCGTTAGAGACAACGTCTGAACAGCGCCCCCTGGAGTCAAAATACTCCTGGAATATTTTGGCATTACTTTTTCTACAGTATGAGATTTTTATAGAAGAATTAGTTTTGAATACATTCATTGAAAAGTATAATTATTAAAATGTTAATTATTAATTTGATTGGTGAACAAAACAGTGGACATAATACTGAGGTAAATTATGAAATTGTCAATAAAGGAGCTTAAAACGTCTGCCAAAACTTGAGAAGTTTTGCAACATACAGAGAAGATGCTGAGTTAAAAACATTTTCATAGGTAAAAGAAGTAAAGAAGAAAGAAAAAGAAATAGGATGTTGTGCCAAAAAATAAATCCTTTCTATTAGAGTCACCCAGTCACGACTAACAGTTAAAGACAGTTTTCCTTTTTTTCATGAAGCTGTTATTTACATAATTGAAACAAGCTTTGAATCTGCATTTTACTGCGAATATATACAACTCCAATGCTCCACCAGATTTCCTATAAGCTGGTTGCTATTCAGTTAGGAGGGGGGCGTTTTTCGACACAACACCGGACGTCGGTAAAGTTGAGGAGACGAGGCCGACGTCATGACGCAATGAAGGGGCGACGAAAGCTCGGATTGTTTCTCCAAATCGTGGCCAGACGGAACCCAGGTTGATATTTTTACAGGCAAGGTGGTGTTTAACGACGTCTATTTTGAATTTATGCTTTGGTTTTGACTTGTGCAAACGTTTACTTCCCTGAATATGGAGGCGTAGCTTCTTCACGTTCATACGCATTCGCACTTCCCTCTGAAAATGGAGGAAATTGCCGCTTTGTGTCTTGTCTGCAGCTAGCCGAGTCAGCTAGCTTCAGGGAAATGGGAAAACTTATCCAAAACTTTGTGAAACGTTGCACTTCAGTTCAATAATTAACTTGTTGATAGTTGGTACAGTTTAATAAACGTGAATTTGCACCATTCGTCTGGTGCAACATGTTGGATAATCTTAATTAAAGCGGTAGTGTTAATTATCCTCTTTATACGAATTGTTAGTTTCTGCCGTCATTCATAGAGATGCTAAAGACTAGTGGGCTCAAGAATCAAACATACTAAATACTGAAACTGTTGATATTTTGCTCATATTTTTTTCGAATTGCAGCTGTAATTTCAAACGTTATTCTTATGTTATAGTTTTGTTTTTGTACATCAAAACGTGAAGTTTAGCATTGAAATAACCGCAGCACCAAGAGACATTAAATTAGGATGTTATTGAATGTGCATTTATTGAAATGGCATAAAGTTATATATTTTTTAATTCTGTCATTATGACTTATTTCTAATAAATTATTTACACATGACCAGTGAAAATAAAATTCAAAATTATTTATTTATTCCAGGAAAACGAAAAAAAAAATGTTGCCGTTGCTAGTTTAATCTAACTATCCACAGTGTGGTGGATAGTGATGCTGTGGGCCTGCAGTAGCAGGCACTCTTACAACAAATCTGAAGAACCCTCTGACTGAAAACTGTTGCTGTTTGATTGTCATGATGTGTTAACAGCTCAAATTTCAGGTAGCAGAGATGATATTTTACAACATGTCCTGAATTACATCATCAGCTGCTTATCCACCTAATTTGTTTTTGATGTGCATTTTGCTGCACTTCCTTAAATCTCTGTCCAGTTCTATGGTTGGGAAGATGGGCAGAGAGACATCAGATTCGTGGATATGATTATTTCCCATTATTATTGATGGAAGAGATGGTTTGAATATTGCTCCTTCTCGCCACACTTCGGTTTTGCTCTTCAGCCTTGAAGTCTCTTTTTCAACTCCTCTGGGATTTAGGGGTCATAGTTCAAGTGTTATTTGAGCTCCTGAGATGCTAACCGATCAACTCCATGTTGCCATGATTAACAGCTGCCCAAAAGTTAAAAAAAAATAAAATGAACAACTTTTCTTTCTGCCCATCCAAAACCAAAATGAATAATCGCACCAAAAAACCAACTCCTCAACCAAAAAAAGTTATCTTCAGAAACCTACAAAAGAACAAATCAGAACTAACATAACAGAGCTGTCACATGCAATTCTAGAGGAAAAAAACCCCAAAATTAAACGCAGAAAGTCAATGTTGTGTTCTTTCTGGGGAATATACTAGGTAGAAAAAGAATAAAAGGTTTTCTAGCATTCAAAATAAAGAATGTGTTGCTATGAGGCTTTGCAACAAAAATAACGGTTAGTAATTCACAGAGCAGTGAAATTATCCAAGTTGGAGATCAATAGCATGTCATATGCCTTTACCTAACAGGTAAAATATACTAAACAAGTGGAAGTAATATCTTGTATATTTTGTCATCACTAAAATATCAGGAATAAATTAGTGTTTTAAAAAATCTGTGATCTGATCTGAACACAATGGTGTTATTTTGTACAAGTGCTGTTTATGTTTATGTATCTGTCATAAAAACTGAGTTTAACTACTAACTGGATCACTTTTTTTTTGTCTAATTATTTTCTTATTTCATTTCACTCCTTTTAGGAGACATTGCTGCTGTGACCCCGGAGAGCCGTCTCATCTCGATTCCTGTTGTCGAAATTATTTTGTCCACTGATGTATGGAGGAAAGTGTGAGATGTAAACGGTGGAGCAATCCACTTTATTTGTAAGCCAGCAAGCTGAAAGGGAGGAGACAGTAGCAGTGCATAGAGAGAGCACTGGGGATGGGGTTAAAGAGCCAAAGGCGGACGTCATGGTTCACAGCAGCTCTAATTCCCCAATGACAACACCATCTGCCTCGCTTCACCTGACTGTTTGTTCTAAAGCACCTCTTTCGGTGTCGTGTCCCAGAGGTGCTACAGAACAGGACCTAAGCCAAACCTCCACAGACCCAACTTCCCTTTCAGAACTACCACAGCCCCTTACTCAGACTCCTGCTGAGGCTCATCACCATGTTGCTACCGCAACAAGAGCGTTGAGCACCAAGTCAAGCTCGGCATCCAGCATCCCCAGCACACCCGCACCAACCTCTGCTCAGGACCAACTCAATGGCCGTAGATCAGGCAGGAAAAGGACTCCTAAGGCCTGTGATTGTTGTGGCCCCCACAGTAGGGGACACAATGTGGAAACTCCAGGCAGAGGCAGGGGACATGGAAGGGGGAGAGGTAGAGGTAAAGGGAGGGGAGCAAGCAGAGACTTTGGTGACACCCCTGCTAGAAAGCCACTGCAGTTGACAGGAGTGAGGAACATTAATTTTAGTGGAGAAAATGTACAGGAAACAGAAGATGAAGATGATAGACTGGGGAATTTGCAGGACTCTGATACACAGTCACAAAGCCCTGCCACCAAGGCGGTTCCACCAATAACACAAGATGGACCAAAAAATAACTGTGCTGCTCAAACAAATGGAGCTGCGCTGAAAATGGAAGACATCTTGATGGCACCATCAGGGTTTGCTGTTGCAGTACACGAGGAAAGTGTTGATAAAAAGGATGTGGACCCAACGGTTTTAGGACCAGTACATGAGGAACCGGTAGTGGCCAGAGGTCGGGGTAGGGGAGCAGGAATGGGAAGAGGTCGAGGTAGGGGAGCAGTGATGGTGAGAGGTCGAGGCAGAGGAAGAGGCGTTGACAAAGGTCAAGACAGTGAACAAGAGAAAATGGAAGGTATTCAAATAAGCAGCAAAGTTAAAGATTATGTCACATGTTCGAGAACAGGTGCCTTAGCTGAGTCAGTGCTAGTGGAAGAACCAGAGAAGATACATGATGTACAGACAGACCACGAACACCAAAAAAACTCTACTTCAGGTAAATTTCCTATTGAAAATGGAGAATTGGTACACTTGTCTGACTCGGAGGACGAGATGGAGGAGGACACCATTATTGTGACAGAACTTGGCGATGGGGTGCTGACCATCCCACGGAAATCTGCTACAAAGTCTGAGATTTCTGGAGACCTGGACTCTGAGATGCAGGTGGACCAAATGCATGATGGGATAGAGCAAGTTTCTTTACCAGTACCTTTGCCTAATGGAAATGTTGCCTCACAAAGAAACCATGACCTAACGTCCTCACCAGTGGAGGTGAATATGTCTAGCTCCACTGGGCTTGCCTCGTTAAACCCGATAAGTGTTGGTCTGGAGCACTCCTGGGCATTAAGAGATCACAGACTGTACTGTCATCCTTGTTCATGGGTGAAAGACGAAATGGATGACATGTTGCCGAACGACCAGGCAGAAGATAAAATGATGGAGACAGATATTCAGAATCAAGAGAGCCTGGAGCAGCTTAAAGACGCTATTCACGGTAAAACACACTTTGTAGTACTCAGTTGGTTATATGTGCTTAATCTTCTTTAAATAAGTTGTCAGAATTGGAAGGAACTTCCACCTTGAACTGCAGGTTCAACGATCGGTACCTTCAGTTTTTGTAAAATCAACAGCTCCTTGCATTTTTTGCAGTAGTCCGTAAATTTTATTTTATTTTTTTTCTGCAAAGATGGTCAGAAATACTGGGTTTAAATCATTAACTCCCACCTGCCGTATTGCAGGTGGGACTCAGACTTACTTGTTCATTTAATCTGCTTTTTTTTATCATGTTTTTTCTTATATAAATAGATTTTGAAAGGGGTTAAATAAGGAAAAAAATAACGCTAAATAGTAGAGCCACGAAATCCTGGATCCGGGAGGGACTGTCTGATATCGGAAATAGTTTTGATTCCAACAAAAACTGAAGATTGTTCAGATTGTTGTGCCAAAGCATATTTCTATCAACCGTTTAATCTTTACTAACAACCAAAAAAGTCCATGAAATTATGTGTGGTTGGTTGATGCAATTTTAAAGTGAAAGTAGTTCAAAGTCTATTTTTAAGGATTTGACCAAAGTTTGTGGAAAAGACTAATATTATACCCTGGTCTTCAGCCAATGGATTGGCCCATCTCTAGCAATAACACATTGGAAGGGAAATTCAAACAAGAGAATATTTATGAACTAAATATAGGGATGTTAGTGGAGTCAGTCTCTCCCTCTTAGAGGACATCATGGCCTCTATATACACACACACACACACCAATATTCCATCTTAAACAAAAGTAAGACCTATTTTGGAGAAAATACTATTAATCTTCTTTAAATAAGTTGTACGACTTTACCCAACTACTACAACTATTTCTATCTTGGTATCACAAAATATTTGTGTAGCCTGGAAATGCAAAATGTCTGTCGAAGCAAAACGTAGACAGTTTTGCTGCAGATTAGCAACTCCAGAAGTAAAAATCGCAACACTTTCATATCAATGGATCCTCACAGACTGCTCCACCAGAAGCAGGCACTCATATCCTTTTACAGAAGTGCTCTAACAGATCTTTCTCATTTTTACAATATGTCTGCAAAGACAAGCCCCTTTTGAAGCTTAGGAGTTCCTGTCCCGTATGTTCTGCTTCTTTCGCCTAAGTGCTGAGTTGGGCCATTTTAATACATAAACTGTGTCCACAGTCCTGAGCTGAAATCCAATCTTTGCTCTTCGTGTGGCCTTATCTAGCTCCATCATGTAATGGAAAGTATTCTGTTTCATGACATTCCTAAAATATTTATGACCTGACTTGTGTAGCTCTTATAAATACAGGTTTGATATAAACAGCAGATTATATGTAGTTAAGAAATCTGTTTCCATATTCCTTAATTTCTGATAGACAGCTGTTTGTTTTACATAGTTAGAGTGATTACATTTTGTAAAGTTTTGTAGCCTAACCTGTTACATTTTTATTGCTGCTTTATGGTGGAAACATGCAGCTATTGTAAGACAAATACACCAGACTTGTGTTGAATTTCCAGCAACAAAGTTGTTACATTTAAAAATCCTAATTACACTCATTATTCCAACACATACTTTAAATCCCATCTGTATTTTACTGTTATTAGTAATTATTGGTTGCTTTCACCTGGATTCTATGTGGCTTTCATCTTTAATTTTTCTTCCTTTCCTTTTTTGTGTTCAGAAATATGTATTATCTCATGTCTAAATGGTGCTACTGGAATAAACTTGCCTCATCTTGCTTGTTTTTTTTTTAAATCTCAGCATCTATTTTGTTTACTTGTACTGTTGACAGATATGAACAAGCTTCTTATGACTCCTTTTTTCTAGAGTTTCTGGAGAGCTTCTACATAAAATATGGCAGCTTCATTCCTCTTTCTGAATCTGATGTCCTAGAACACCTGAAAAAGACAAGCAGCTCTGATCTCAGCAGCAGGTTAGTAAAAACCACTTATAGGCATATATACACTAGAGGCTAATTTAATCGTTATTCAAAAGAAATTTTAAATTTATCACTGATTTTTATTCCTCCTGATCACATTTTTCTGTAGTTTAGAAAACTCGGGAGTTTATATGTTTAGGAATATTCACACAGTCTTAAATTCATTTAAAAGTAAGTTGGCCTTTGATAAGTTAGTAACAGGTCTTACATTTGATCTGGTATATTGTATGAATTTCTTGTTTCTCGCTGGACCTTTCTGTCAGGTGAAAGTTTGAGTCACACTCGGACATCTGCTTTGCACCATGTGACTCGAGGCAGATCAGGCTATGGGTAACTTGTTGCTAATATGCCCTTTCCAGCTCGCAATGTAGCTAGCTAACTATCTTTTTTGTGTCTGTCATGGGTAAGGGCAAATTTGACACCAGTTGCCTGGGTGTAGTTTGTACATTTCTGTTGGGAAACGGGTCTTAAATTCTGTTCATAATGGTCTTAAAAAGATCTCTTAAAGTCCTAAATTTGAGTTGGTGAAACCTGCAGAAACTCTTGAGGCCTCAGAGTTTCAAAATAAATGAGATATAATCCATAAGAAAAATCAGCTGGAAATCTTCCATTCAAAATCCAATGGGGCTGCCACACATGTAAGGTTGTTTGTTTTTCTCCAAATGGAGAACATGTTGGTCTTCTGAGTATGGACTTTTGTCAGAAAAAATAATGCCAGGGGAAAAATATCCAAACCTACCCTTTTTTACACCCCTGTATGGAAAACATAATTGCCCCTAAACCTACTCACTGCTTGGGCCACCCTCAGCCACATAACTGCAGTCTGTCATTTGTCATGATTGGCTTGAGTCTTTTGTTGGCCTCTAACACTTCAAAGCTTCCATTTTCATTTTCAAGGCAGCCAGTCACTTTTTCACACAGCACCATGTAGTTCTGGATTCTTTCCCCCTTTATAATTTGCACCTTCTTTTAAACACAGTATGTTGTGTTTACTTGTGTCATCTTTGGCTAATATGAATAGAAACACTTCTTCTCACCACACTATAAAAGTTATATATAAAACTATAACAAAATAAATTCTGTGTTTTGGAGAAAAAAACATTGTCTTCCTTCATAAAAAGGTTATGTTTGTTTGTGCTGCAACACAGTTCATGTCCTACAGTGTAATTGCTGTTCATGCAGCTTCTGTATTATTTGCTTTATTTATATTGTGTGGTTTGGCCTTTATCACGACTGTAAAACATTTAAATAAATATGTGCAGAGGACTGTGAGTGCTATCATTTTGCCTCTGTATGTAAACAAATTATTTTTGTTGTAAAATAATTTTTTTTTCTGTTTAATTTCCAAGGTTGTGCCGTTTTTCTTGTATATCAGAAAATGATGTAATGCTTTCAGTGCCATTAACAGAAAAAAATACAAAATAAAGATCTCTTTTTCTGCGTGTCTGCTTCTCATCTGTTTTAGTGAAGTGGACATTAAAGCAGAGATGAGTCGATACAGGGCTGGCCTGGCGTCTGCTCCCGTTGCAGGCTTCATGGTCACGTATAATAAACACAATCTGAGGCTGGAGGACCTCAGCACCCTGGAGGATCAGAACTGGCTTAATGATCAGGTAAAGAAACACTATGGACACTCGTGTCTTATTTTTCAAGCAAACCAGTTGCTTGTTTTGTATTCTCTACAATATCTCACTTGATTATTTATAAATCTTCTAGATTTAAAAATACTTGATGAAGTATTTTAAAGATATCTTCATCCTGTTCTTTTATTTCTCAAATTCAGATTATTAACATGTATGGAGAACTCATTATGGATGTAGCAGAGCAGAAGGTATGTGTGCATAAAGGCCTGCCAGCACATTTCCAAATAAAAAATGCTGTTTAATGTGCAGTTACTGTCAGAAATGTACATGATTGTTTTTGGGGATTTAAATGGAGTATTAAGATGTAACTGTTCAAGATGCAACATCTGGTTTGTCTGATTTTTTTATTGATTTATTTTTTGGGGTGCAGGTGGAGTTGTGGGCACATCAGAACATTTCCAAAAAATCTAAATTTTGAATCCACTTCTTATTGGAGTTGTATCATCATATTAGAAGTTCAGCAATTACTTCAAACCTGAACTGAGCCAAGAATTTCCAGATGTTCAATACCCATTTCTTTTTCCTTTTCGATGTTTTAGGTTCACTTTTTCAACAGCTTTTTCTACAAGCAGCTGGTTGCCAAAGGTTATGATGGTGTGAAGAGATGGACCAAAAAAGTAAGGAAGATATTACATTCCCAATGGTTGGAGCTTGATGTGTGTCTCCCAGTAAGAATTTAATCTTTTGTTGCTCCAGGAAATAAGGTTTTGATTGATGTCAACTTTTTTTTTTTCATTCTGGTTGCACAAGGTCCATAGTCTAAAGCAGAGGTTCCCAAACTGTGGGGCGCGCCCCCTAGGGGGGGCGCCTTGTCATTGCAGGGGGGGCGCGGGAAGCCGTCTGGATGGAAAAAAAAAAAAAAAAACGAACACTGTATGCGCTGGGTTTTTACCTTAGAATGGCCAACTCTCTGTTATTCCTCTGTCAATTTGATACAGTAGAGGCTTCCACACTTCCCATATTTGTGTCCTCTGTCACTTTTATCAGTTAAAACTGTTTAATCCGTTGTTAACATGTTGTAACCTGTTTTTCCGAGCCGCCTTTAAACGCAACATGAGCGCTACAACGCTCGCCCTGGGTTTCCACCTGTGAAGGAGACCTGCTGCTGCTGGGTGGAGCTACGTAGGTTTGTGTTAGAATCACGGCAGCAAACCAGCAAAACGCAAAGAACTTTTCACAGTTTTTCCCTCCAAACTAACCAACTGAGTTGAGTAAAGCTGTTGGATACAGGTAATGTTAGCTAAAAGATGACTAGCTAATATTAATACAGACCTTTAAGCTTAACTGTAGGCTACCGATGTTGGTGTCTATTTTCATTTTGCCCCCAAAAAAGTCGATGCCCCCCCCCCCCCCCCCCCCCCCCCCCCACCCCCAAAAACAAACCCCCACCCCCACCACACACCCCCCCCCCATCCC
>NW_015113234.1:177999-198068 GCF_001443285.1 Poecilia latipinna | reverse complement strand
AACCTGTTTTTCCGAGCCGCCTTTAAACGCAACATGAGCGCTACAACGCTCGCGCTGGGTTTCCACCTGTGAAGGAGACCTGCTGCTGCTGGGCGGAGCTAGTAGGTTTGTGTTAGAATCACGGCAGCAAACCAGCAAAGAACTTTTCACAGTTTTTCCCTCCAAACTAACCGACTGAGTTGAGTAAAGCTGCTGGATGCAGGTAATGTTAGCTAAAAGATGACTAGCTAATGTTAGCTAAAAGATGACTAGCTAATATCAATACAGAACCTTAAGCTTAACAAGTACCTTGTAGGCTACCGATGTTGGTGTCTATTTTCAGCTACGTACATTCATTTTGCCCCCAAAAAAGTCGATGCCCCCCCCCTCTCCCCCGTCACACGTGTCGTTTCAACCAGACAGCCATTTGTAATCCATGGGGGGGGGGGCGCAGAAGAAAAAGTTTGGGAACCACTGGTCTAAAGTGTGCAAAAAATTAATATTCAATAATCTTTAACTTTCATTTCTAAATTACATATTAACCATAATTTCTGCAACCTTTCTCTAGAGTCAAACTAAAGAGCATTACCCCATGTTTTCTGTTTTCCCTTTTACTTTAGTAATGCATCCGTAATAACCTCAACTGTTATGTCTTGTTTTTTGTTCTTCAGGTTGACTTGTTCTCCAAATGGTTGTTGTTGATTCCCATCCATTTAGAAATTCACTGGTCTCTCATCGCAATCACAATGGCAACCAAAACCATCAGCTACTACGACAGCCAAGGCATTGTCTTCAGACACACCACAAATGTGAGGATATTCTGATTGCAGAATATAATCTGAAATTTTTGCTCTCTGTGAAGAAAAAATAACTTTATCTTTGTTTTTATGTTTCATACATTATCTTCAATGAGACATTGAAAGTTTATTGAAAATTAATAATTATAAAAAATATTAAAAATGCATGTAGTGTGCAGCCTTTTGACAAAAAAATGACTTGATTAAACTATTATTATGCCCTATACTTCATGAAAACAGTTGGGGGGGTGGGGGGGACCGCCAAGACTAACTAGCCTTTTTAAATGACCTTTTTCAATTTTTTAGCAATTTTGTCCAAAGTCCCAAGTTTCCCCTGCTGTGCCATATAGATGTATTTTCCAGACCCAATTTCTGTCCTGGTAATTAGATTTGACCCCAGTTCCTGCAGAGGAAACAACAAGGGTAGCAAAAACCCTTCACCTTTCTCTTGAGAAAAGGTTCCTGCAGTGGATAATTTGGTAAAACCCTTCATATTAGCTGCTCTTCACATGGTGCCTTGGTGTTTCTGTAAAGATATGAATTCACTCGCTTACCTTAACTTGTAATATTGAAAGTCTGTCTCTGTGTTGTGGAAGAATCTCATTGTCCTACTATAACTACGTGCGTTTATGCTGTCTTCAGAACATTATGAAGTATCTTCAGTCTGAAGCCAGAGAGAAAAAGCAGGCAGCTTTCCAGAAGGGCTGGAAGATCGCCATCATCAAGGTAACTTTGACCTCTGACTAAATTTATTGTTCCATCTGTTCAAGCTGCTAAAATATTTACGTTGCACATGGTAATTGTAATCAGATTTCTTGTATTTATTCAAAACTTAGTGTCTGCTTAGCACATCAACGGTAGAACATGCATGTAAATAGTTATTTATAGAGACATACAAAGGCTAGTTCAGGAAAAATTAAGTCTTTGCCTCGCTGACTTGTCCTAACAGGGTATCCCACAGCAAAAAAATGACAGCGACTGTGGTGTTTTTGTCCTTGAGGTAAGATTTTACTCATTCACTTTGTTGAGTAGACAAATCATCTGAGTTCCCTCTTGAATATTTACGGGTCATTTTCCCCCGCACTATTTGTCTTTACTTTCTGCCAGTACTGCCGCCGTCTCTCTGTGAAGCAGCCGCTGCTGTTCAGCCAGAACAACATGCCTCAAATTCGAAAGAGAATCTACAAGGAGCTCTGCGACCGTCGTCTCAATGACTGAACGGCTGCCTTCACGAGGCCGCCTGTCCTGTTCTTTCACGTGACGTTTTGACTGGCTGTCGGGCTACATAAGCTAACACAGCTTGGCCATCTGTATTTTCAGGGAGTCCTTCCTGCCATCTGCTTCTGTAATTGATGAGCAGAGCGGTTTTTGCTGACTTCTGGTGACTTTTGGGAGGTGAAAAGTCGGTCTGTATTTAAGCTGATTATTTTCGTCCTTTTTTTTTTTTTTTTTTTTTTTTTTTGCAAACTTGCAAAGAGCTACTGAAGTGGCCCCCTACTGACCCTTGGAAAAAGCCTGAAGTGTCAATATGAGGTGCTGTTTCAGGACTTTACACAGTAAGTTCATTCTGCTTCTTACACTTACCACTCTGAGAGGATTTTATGGCCTAAAAGATCAGAACAAAGTACTGACTTTGACTGAAGTAGCTGTTACGCCGACCTGTACCATCTGGATGGACATTTCATCCTAAAACGGAGTGGCCTTGCCTCCCAGAAATCCATTTGAAACAGAGTTTAACAGTTCATTTTGTGCTGGACTTCACAGCTCTAGTATGTGTTCAGTTAATATGCATATTTTATAACATATTTTAAAATCTAGCATTAGCGATACAGTGGAACAGCTGTTCGCCTAAAACTTGAAGGGTTTAGAGTCGATGTTGTTATTGTGGACGTTAAATTGCACAGATACAGGCCTGTTAATTGAAGTCTGGAATATAAACCGAATGTTCCAATCATGTTCTCTTTTTTTTTTCCATCTTACAGGATGATAATGGCTTCAAAACTGGGATCACATTTTTGTTTGGTTTTACTGCAATATATTTCCAAATAAAATTCCAGTTTTTTGAGCACATTACTTTTTTTTTTCCTTTTGCTGTTGCCACGTATTTATATAATGTTTTAAATATTTTCCAGCATTTAAGTTAAGCACATTTTACAAGTTCAAGATTATTTTAGGCAGGTTTGCAAATCATTTTAAGATGTACATCTAACCTTTTTACTGAGCTCCTTAATGGCTCCTGGTCACACACAGATATGGAAATCATTTACTCCACCAATAAAGTTCACTTCAGCGACATTAATTTCTACTAACAAAGCTGAATTTTGCAGTTATGTTTACCAACAGTTCTGGTCAGAAAGATCCATCCATGATGGGCATGAGTGGATGGAAATGATTAAGTTTTTGTTTTTAATTATATTTTTGAACCATTCTTTGTCTTTTGTGGAATGACCAAAACAATTCCCAATGATTCTCATTTAAAAAAGGAGATTTTGGTCTGCAAGTTTGAATTTTTTCACATATTTGTATGAATGAATTTGGGGCAAAATTATACATACATAGCCTGACATAAACACTTAAATGTGGTTAAATGTTTGCACCCATCACCAGGCTTCTGGAATAATTCTGTCTGGATATTTGTACATTTCTTATTCCGTTATTTTTATGGGAGAGACCCGGGTTTAAAGCATAGTCCATACATTTCCAAAGGGCTGGGATCTGGGCTGCTTTATCCTGCATTTTTGGCACCACCTGTTAGGCATTACCTGTTGTTTGTATTTTTTTACCGCCATTGGTTTAATCTTAGGTTTAAATCCTCAACTTGACTGTTTCAAGCATTAGTAACTTTGTTGTTTGTCAAAATAAAGTGTTGCTCGTCACTGTTTGCAAACTCTTTTTCTTGGTCAACGGCTTCTCCGTCTGGTAAAATAAAAGTCAGTGGAGATTGGGCTGAGGTGGTTCTGATCCAGGAGCTTCCAGTTAATGACTGGCTTGACAGTTGGGTTGGTCATGAACATCCTAATCAATTCCCCCTCATCTGTGTGGGAAAGTTTGTGTCATATAGTTGAAACCTGGTGTTCCTACAGGTCAATGACTTCCAGCTTCCATCAAGAAGCACCAAAACTACTTGTGGTATGAGTTGAGCTTTCCAACACTAAGCCTCTGAAAAGCTCTGACCTCAGCTTTACTAACAGTTTGTGGCTTATGGCTGGCTGCCAGGCCTGTGCAAAGAAACAAATCCCTTTAAATAAACTCTTCCAATCCATTCAGATTTGTCCCAGAAGCTTATTGGCTACGAAAAGCCTGTGGCTAAGGTGCAAGGTACTACGGCCGTTTCAGCCAAATAGTTTTGGCATGAAAATGAGCCTGTTTCTCATTTTCATGTGTAAGTTAGAGAAGATCCGTGATAAATGTAAACTTGTCCAGCCAAATCTACTTTTAATCTACTTATTGAAGTTGCTTTTTGGTTGATTGTTAAAGCATGAATGAAAAATGGTTTAAATTTATCTTTCAAAGACCAAAATCAGTTTGAAATTCATGCCGAGAATGAGTGCATTTTAAGCTTCTCTCCAGAACTGTGTGAGTATTTACGAGTTGTACCTTGACTGACCTCCTGCAATGTTTGCTTGCTTTGGCTAAAACCCCCAATGTTGTATTTTTCCCAGTTGTTTTTATAGTTGTCATTAAAAGTCCAATTATGCTGGACCATTTGTTGCATCTTTTCTTGTCGTTATGAACAGGTGTTGGTCAAGTGGAAGTCCTCAAACTAAAAGGCATGAGCAGTGGTATAAAATAGGAAGGTGGAAGAATGGACTACTTTTTTTTCAAGAATTCATGAGATTTGTGGGCTTATTTTAAATTTTCCAATGACGCCACACTAGGAAGTAGTTTTTCACTTTCAGTGTTTGTAATCATTTGAATATAAAAGAAGTACATCTTATCATTTTTGCACTTAGAAAACATATTTTGTGATTCCTAAACAGGAAAGGTTCAGTCGGAATAAATGTGTCCCGTTTCATCTTTAGCGGGAATAACTACAGGGAGATTCATCTACCTGTCTCTGACATCAGTTAGAATGGGTTGTCTCTTTTCTCAGTTTCAGCTTTGAGCTGTTTGTGGATTTTCTTGAATCCGCAGAGTTGAAATGAGATCAACATCTGGGCATCGACTCAGCCCAGGGCTTTCAATTTAGTCATTTTCAGCCATTACTTGGTGGATTTACTTGCTGCTGTTTGCTGGAAGTTTTCCCCATTCACCCTGAAGGAGCTGAGCCGGGACATTTTATACAGGATTGAGGTTTTATGTCCTTTAGTCACTTTTTTAACACATTTTGAGCTTCAACACCCCTTGAAGCTCGAAGCAACATCTGATTTCTCCAGGTGTTGCTCTCCACGTTTTGTTCTCATCATAGCATCTATTTTGAGGCATTTCTGAAATCAGAGGAGTACAAATGCAATGCATATTTTCTCAGTGTATGTAAATACCTGTGCAGGCAGAAATTTTACACTTCTGACAGTAAATTTTTAAATGAAAAAGTACAACTGCAATACCTAAAAACTAACAGAAGAGGGAGAACTATACCAATAATTTATTTTCCAGCTTTGCTCTGAATGTTATAAAAACATGGCTGTGGTTAAGGAGCTGGATGAAGATGAAGTGATTTACTGTAGGGCACTTCACTGAGGTCTCATGCTAATGTATTAGTCCTTGGTTTGTGCCCAGAAGGCTTTCATTTTTCATTCTCAAAAGAAATATTACTTCAGTGCTGCATCCTTCCGTGTCATTTTCATAATCACCCAGACTACTGAATGTGTTTTACTGTTAAGAAGAAATATGTCCTGCAATATATGACTCTAGTTTAATGTTTCTCCATTAAAATTTTCTTAGGATTCTTTTCAAAAAAGCGTTACAGCATTTTAAATTCAGGTTCATTTTGCAACTTGGATTAAAAACAACAGTTGCCATTAGGATATTACTACTGTCTTTCTAATAATAATCTTATAAAGCACAACTTTATAAAATCTTATGTTATTAATGGGCTCAGTAAAAAAAAAAGTTTTTTACTGAGTGTTTTGCATGAAGCAAACTTAAACTGTGAAGTGCATTTTGTTATTTTATGTTTACCAATGTGAAAAAGATGACTCTTCATTTATCTCAATGAGTTCTGTTTACCAATGGCTTTTAAATCCAACATATGCTTTCTACAGTGGCTGCTTTAGTTGGAGAATTTATCTAAATGAAAGGCGAAAACTGAATCTCCCTGAATAGTGAATATTTCTCTGGCCAGCAATTCAGTGTATGGTGAAGAATAACAGCCAGATATTCAAGTGAGCCTTTTTTTGTAGATTTGTAGTTCAGGCAGCGTTGTTGATTCTCCTGAGCAAAACTAAATGTCCATCCCAGGTTTTATGTCACTCTGTTTGCCATTTACTGACAGGTTTGAAAGGAGACCGTGGAGTAGAAAAGTAGTTTGATGACTAAAATGACTGAGTTAAAGGTAATCTATGTGGCAGCTTTGGAGATACTTTGCTCTGATGAAGATGAAAACCAAACAGGCAGATAGTCAGGACATGCACCATTACACGAGGTTGTCTCCATTTTCCACTCATAATAAATCGCATTCTGCTCTGCTCGGGAGGTTAAGTGCTACTGAAGGCTGCTTTAGCTCTGTAATGTGGGGAAACCGTAGCTAATAGGATAAGCTTATAAAAGGCAGGAAAACACCCCTTTTAGTAGGAGTCAGGTAGAGCTGCCTGGGATAAACCTTTCTTCATCTCATTGTTGAGCCCTACTCGTATTTATCCACATGCCTTTGCCAGCTTTATAGATCCATACATGTCTCTTTGATGCCTGTATGTCTGGAGGCTGAACTTACACTGTGTAAATCTATATGCAGTATAAATAGATGGATAGATCTTTTAAAAAGTATTCTGTACAAAGTACTTAAATACTGAGAAACGTGGCTTAACATCTGATTTAATACTTTAAAATGATGCCATCAGAAAGACAAAGCTGTAATACGCTTAAAATCTTGTAATTTAAAGACTTTAATGACAAAACAATGGAAAACTTGTGAAACTAATACTTACAGAAGCTAATGCAAATGAATGTTGGAACAGGATAAAGTACCTGCAGTGACAATAATGTTTCAGTAATGAAAGAAACAAAAACATCTTAGAAGCTCGCTCTTTAAAAACTGCAGCAAACACAGGCGTGTTGGGTTCATCGAGTCTCCACAAAAATTTATTTTTAGGCTTTTGTTCACTTATTCATCAGGAGTGCTTATAACTATGAAGCACATCAAACATTTGATAAATTTATTTAGGCCACTACAATTCACATTCAACTCTGCACCATGCAATAGGGGCCAATTAATCTAGTCATAATGGAATTTCAAACTTTCTGATTCAGTTCAGTGTTGAGTTGTTTTCAATTCTATAAATGCTACAGATTAGGCTTCAGGCATACAACAGACCGCTGTAGCATTTAGAAACTTCTCACACATCAAAAAGAAAGGCAAAATATTTTGAAATAAGGCAAGTCAAATTGGAGAAGGTGCTTTGCACAAAATGAAAGGAAAACAACATTAAAGCAGGAAAAGACATTGTGTTTTTAAAGGTATTGCATTGAGAAAACAAGAGTTTCTGCATGCCTCGGGTTTTATGCAGTTTGTTCCAGAGCTGAGAAGCATATCGACTGAGCCTCTGAGCTCCGGTCCTTGGTACGTTGAGTGAACATGTTTCTGACGGCCTCAGGGGTCTGTAGTACGGCATGGTTCACATTTTACGGGTTACTCAGAAATGTATGTTTTTGGCCCAAGACCATTTACTTCTCTATAAATCAACTGCGACATTTTAAAAAATCTATTCTGTTGCAGACAGAATTTGAATAACAATGATTTTAATGTGTCTGTTTGTGATTTCTCGCTGCATACAGCCCCATTGCCATCAAAGGATAAATGAATATAATAGAGGTAATAACTTCCAGATTAGTGTTGAGCTCTGATAGCTGACATCTGACAGCTGCCTCGAATTAAAACCCTCCGGTGAGATCGTGTTATTACCTCTATGATGTAAGCCCGTCGATCTTTTCATTGCATTGGAGACTAAACAGCTACAATTACACATAATCTTTTTACTGTTTTGAAAGATTTTCTTGTCTTTTAATTCCTGCTACAGTTATATTCTTTTCCCTAAAGACAAAGTGAAGTATTGAAAAGAAATGAGATCTACAACAGATGAAGGAAATCACGGCTGCTCTGAAAGACATCATGAGCAGATTTCTGAAATGTTTCTCTCAAATCCTGCTGTTGTCGATCACCCTGGAGGTAATCAAGTCATCTGTTTTGGAAAAAAAAAACAAAAAAAAAACTACTTTTAGTTATTTCAGCATTTATTTTCAAAAGGAGTTTTTCTCACACAACAGTGAAACATTCCACAGCTATATAAATAGGAATATAGCAGAAGAGAAAATGGAATCAATAACACAATACTGTGGCTGAGAAGAAGGTGAGAAAGAATGATCAAGCACAGAGTAAGACTGAAAATGAAATGTTGTCACAGAGACTAATATTTTCGATTGATCTGAAGGAGCTGGATTAAAAGATGAAGGACAGAAATGGGGCACTGGAAGATCTGAGAAAGTCACTGGTGCTGGAAGGATGTTTTATATTCACAGCTATTACTCAAAATCCAAGTATATATGAGAAACTTTACTGATAAATCAAAAGGTTTTGATGGGAAAACAAAATCAAGTTTACCTGATTAAATTTCGAATGCACTGTGTTCAGAATATCCCCCAAACAAGCAGATAAATGCAACATTTAGCCATAAATACCATGTGACTGAGTGACTGAGGTTGGATCCTATTTCACTATTTGGTCCTCATTTTTGGCCCTTTATTTCTAATTAGTAGGATTATCCCAACTGTTTCCCAGCTCAGTACAGTGAGTTGGAAGGGGCGTGGCTTTTTAGCCTTTGGATTTTGAGATTTTTCACAAACATGCTTGGGAATGTGAAGGCAGCAGAGACACTGGAAAATGTAAAACTTTAATCTCGGTTAAAAAGGACTGGATGAGTTTTGGTCATCCTGAGAAATGGGATTTAATGATAAATAGTGATTTTAAAAAAAACTGATATAATAAAAAGTACTGGTGTATATATAAGGCAGCTTATAGAAGAAAAGGTGAAAACTTTAAAAAAAAACTTGTACAACGTAGGAGTTCAAAAAGGGCAAATTACATCTAATCTCACTTCTGTTAAACCAGGCAGAAAAGAACGATTTTTTTTTTTTACCCTTTTGCCAGTTTTTATCTTTTTGTCAGAACTGACCAGATCTGCAAATAACCTTTAACCTTACATCCATTTCTGTGTGTTTGACTTACTTTTGATTTGGTCTCATTTTTGTTACCATTGTTTTTTCTCTTAGGCCACCTGGAGCTTTTGAATCTATTTATGTTTCCAATCCGTCATAAGGATGACAAAAACGTGACTAAAAATAAAACAATATAGCACATTTTAAACTGAAGATATAATCGGGTCATGAGTGGCAGTTGCACTCCAAAGTAACATTTCTGCCGTAACAGTCTAAAGAGGAACAAATGTGGTCTGAAGGTTGTTCAGAGAACAGCATGCAAAACAGAGGCAGCTCCTCGGCAGGACTCCCAGTAAATCCTAGATGCCCTGGAGGGGCAGCTGTCTCACAGACCTAAAATCAGAGCTTCTGCTAGGAACTGACATGAACCATATGATCAAACAGATATAGTCAAGGTTATCCACTATTACTTTCTACTTTTAAATATAAGTACACGTAAATCTGTATTTATGTGTCCACAAATTAAAAATTTGAGGTTACTTTTGAGTCCCAAAAATTCTAAATAATATAAATTGAAATATCTTTTGAAAAGGCAAAGACCTGGAGCTTGACATACTTTCACACTGATTCATGCGGTGAGTCAGTGTTTTAGTTCAGTCAGGATAAAGGCATCTTTCTGCTGTGTCACTCTGCTGGCTCACGTCATTTGCAACCTTCTGCTGTATGCAGTGTAATCTATTTTAAAGTCAGTTTGCGTTTTCTCTTTTCCAGGAGAATTTGCCTCAGATTTTGAGTTTATTTCAATGAACGCATCATAAACAAATCAGCAGGACCACGAGCCGATCTGAGCTGAGTGTTATGCAACAGATGGGCGTCTTAATCTTCCTCGTGATCCCTGCCTCCAACAGCACTCCTGTCATATCATTATGGCATCTGAGCGGCTTACCAGAAGCAGCAGATTGATGAAGACATGCACTTCCGACGGCAACACGGGCAAAAAAAAAAAGAGCTAATTAGCAGCAAAATGTGTTTACAGCAAAGATAGATTTTAGTGCACTGAAGTCACAGGTGATAAACAAATCCATCCTCTTTTTACTGTTCCCACTGAGTTTGTAATTTTTACTGCTCATTATAATGCTGCTCTCGTTATTCCTTTCTACTTCCCCTCCGAATTTATGCAGCTACTAATAATAAAATGTTTTATTTGTTCAAATCATATCCCATTAGTCACAAAGTTGCCTTAATGTCAATGATGACAGATTCAATCAAGTGTTATTGTTAGTGTTCAATTGTTATTGAACAACACGTTTCTTGATCAACCTTTAGTTCATACATGTGTTGGTGCTTTTTACATACTGTGATTTCCCATAAACATAGAACAAAATAAAAGGAAGAAGGATTTGCAAGTTTCAGTTTCAGTTTTGCAGGAAGATTTACCATCTTTAGTCAAGATGTTATTTCATAACAGCATTAGTAGAGGCAGGTAAAGGAGTTTCCTACATAGACATTTTACATACACTTCAACACACTCTGCAAACCAGAGCATGCCATTTCATTCAATAGAGTTATGCACAATAAATAAAGTTGTCAAGGAAATATCACCATGTGTAACATCATAGTTGCGAAGGACTGCAGGGAATGATGACTCTACATGGCAATAAAGTGTTTGATCGATCGGAGAAACTTTCCCTGCCCTTGATGCTTGATGCTCACTTTTCTGTGGTTGAGATGGTAAAATTGGCTGCATGTGGAGAAGATAAATTTCAATAAATGGTCAGTAACCTCATTGGAAATGCAATTTCTGAGAAAAATATGGGTTTGTTCAAAACTTATTTTCCCTGCTGTGTGTCATTATCTTCACATTTATGCTCATTCTGGTTCTCACAGAAATATAGCAAGCTTCCTAGTAGTGTGGGTAAACTAATCTTTCTCCCAAAAGAGCTTCCTGGCTGAAATAACAACACTGTTTATAATGGTGCTGGCACACCTGTCACAAACCGCACAATGTGTGGGCTTTGTGTTCAGTGAAAATATTCCACACAGCATTTTCACTGTAACTTTAAATAAGGTAAAAAAAATTTCTTGTCTTGTAGATCTTGTCTCACAATTGGCTTGAAGACAACTTGAGACGACTTTATGTTTTTGAGATTCAAACCTTTTTACCTTTAAAGCAATACTAGTGAAACTGAATACCTGTTAAAGAAAAACTCTGACCTGTATGCAAAGGCATTCAGATAGTTTCTAGGTCAGGACACTCTAACATGCCTGAAGATCTCAGGAACATCATCTGTGGGTAAAAGATAATGTGAGCTCCATTTTACATCCTTCTTTAGTTGGTCAGAGTAGTGGTCTGTGTGTGTGTGTGTGGGTGTGTGTGTGTGTGTTGAAGTGTATGCAAAATGTCAGATTTGAAGATCGTGATCAATACGTCTTTACCACATCCTTGCACAGAATCTGACAAATGCCAAAAACAACTTTGGCCTGTTGCAGCCCGATTTCAAGGCAACACTGAACAACTGCATGAGCAGTAATCTACAATTTATACTCTCGAGATTGTCTGGTGAGTTCCCATGTTGCAGTTCGGTGCATCAGATATGCAATCACCAGAAGATCATTTTAATGCTATGACTAAGAGACAGACAGCCGCAATAATTTCATCACTTCGTGTCTCGAGTTAACACCATTCTACACACTAAATCTGCTGCTGATGGCTGGTATGTCTACCTGGTACTGTGTGCAACTATGTGTAATACCCTATTTAACTTTTATGCATTATGTCACCCAGGACAGTGCAACAAAAATCTCCCATCAGAATAAAAATGGAAGAGTGAATATTTCATCCACTGCAACATTCAAATACTGAGTTGATAACGTTGGATATGAACTGATTGACTTTTTCTTTCCATCTTTTTGCTGATTTAAATCGTGCGCTAATGTCCTTGTCCTCAGTCTCACAGCACCATAACAGAGCCAGAGGCTTTTTCGAACAGAGGCAGCATTCCTGTCAGTGAATGAAGAAGCAGGCAAGAAGTGAGATTGCTGTGATTACAGAATAACAATAAAAGGGTTTATTTTCTTTGTCAAGGGAAAAATACTCAATAGGACAAGATAAACGCAACAACTTTGACTGAGGAGGTCATAATTGCCGTTTCTGAGCATTGCGTTGCTGTAATTTGTGAAATTGTTGACCTTCACTCTCACGGTGCTTTTACAGAACAAAGGAGGAGCTGTGAATATAAAACTACTCCAAACACTTTAGCTTCCTACATTCACTTCACCACAACTTCATTGAGGTCAGACTTGAAATTATTTTGATTGAGGAAATAATGTTGTTTTTGTGCTTAAAACAACAGAAAGCCTACAGAAAGGGTTTTAATAGCTGCATAGTTTGAGGGAAAACGTCTCACAGGACCCCACATAAACTATAAAACCTCTCTGTTCTTGTTAAGAAAGCAGGTCAAAAGATTTCCTACCCCTGAAAAAACTGCACCTGCTTTTTACAGGTGCTGTCTTGAAAGTATTGTAAGCCGTGGTATGCTGGTGCACGTTTGGAGCTACACAATAGCTAACAACTCTCTCCCCACTGAGAGCATAAAAGTCGGTGGAACTCAGGTGAATACACTCCAGGACATTAATGGGATACGGTGACTTCAGTGTGCTGCACCCTGAGAGACTTGTCACCATGGTCACCAGATCACCATCTCTTCACTTTGAAACTCTGAAAGTCATCTGAGGTGATTAAAAACTCAGGTCTTTGTGTTGTTGGTGAATTCTAAGAACCAGCCTTGGATCATAGAAATATCCTTGGATGTGCAATATGAATACATACCTTATTTATTATCTTTTCAGCTTGCCATCTAGCTACAGTGCTTTGCAAAGCTACTAATACACCTTCAATTTTTTTTCATATTTTGCCAGATGATAATTACAAACTACAAAATATGCTGCTGCTGGCCAACCCTAAATAGTGGATCATTGTGGATAGAAGGGACATTTTTTCATGATATTGAAATGTCCCGACAACACTTTCCAATAGCAATCTGAAAGTGTGGCTTGCCTCTTTTACTTTAATGCCTCCAAATTAAGTTGAATACAACCAACTGCCTACAAAAATGAGCTGGACGTTTAGAAGAGTCCAGCTGGATGCTGGATAAAAATGGATGGTTTCAGATTCTTGTTTACAAAAGCAGAATAAAACCAATCCACATCTCAATCATGAACTACTTTTTTATCAGACACAAAATCCCCAGAATTTATTTATTTTGTTCAGTCCTGTTTGTCTTGGCTTAGATTGGTTTTGCTTTTGTTTTCTTCTCATATTACTTTCCAAACACATTCAAAAAGGAACAAAGCACCACAATGCATTTATGGAAAACCAAGTGTGTTGGGTTTTAACATATAAATAAGGTGTGGGAGCATTGTTTACCTGCAGCAAAAGAAGAGGTTGATCTCGGTTTTTTGTCCTCACTTCAGTTATTCATCATATGCTGATATTTCTGTTGATGTGTGTGCATGTGTGTGTGCATGCATGCGTGTATGCGTGCGTGCGTGCATGCGTGTGCATGTGTGTGTGTGTGTGTGTTGGCACCTGTAATACTCCTGTTTATGTGAGTCAGCACCCCGTCAAACTACCAGATGGCAAACGCTCCTATTCACGGTTGTGTTATTAAAGTAGTAAATCCCCCAGCTTCATAAGAAAAAAAAATCATACGCAGAGTGGCAGTCTTCCAGTTTGTTAACATTTCAGATTCGCAGATAAACAGCGACACAAACACACTAAATTAATGTCCCAACCACACTGCAATTAGCTCGATGAACGAAAAACCAACAATCATCGTGGGACTCGCAGGCAGAACAAAAAGGTGTCACATGGGAATCCACAAAAACGTCTAATTACAGCATCCAATTAGAAGCACAATCACGCCCCGTGTCATTGCTTCAATATATACAATTGCCTTTCAGTCTCATCATTATACAGAAGTCTAATTCTCATCAGTCTTTGTGGCCCCCTGCCAATGTTTCACTCAGTGGGGAGAGTTATTACAGCACTAAAACAAGAATTTCTTCGAGGCATCATGAAGAAACTCTTGTGTCACAGTAGCAGTTGTACTTTGTTCTGTGCAACAAAGGCTTTGGGTTGTTTTTCAAATTCATGATTTCAGTGGAAGCTATCGTTTATACTGAGCTCAGAGGTTTTTAAACGATATTCAGTGAGTCCTCTTGAGATATCCTGGCAGCGAGTGAAGAGATTCACAAACACTTCTGCTTTGTTCCATTTTCAGCGCAGCATAATCCTTTTTTTCCCCCTGTTTGGTTGAAATTAAAATGCTGCTGAGCTTCAGAATATAAATAGTCAAAGAGAAGAGCTTCTTCTCAACCCTGTCACATTAAAAAAATCCCAGCAAAAAGTTGCTGATCTTGTATAAACATTGCTGTTCCCGCGCCTCCGTTGGCTTTTTTACAGTTTAACAAATGAGAATGTTGAATGTTCAGGTAAGGATGAATATCCTACCTTAGCAAGTGTGTCTGTTTAAAAACAGCAGATGCAAAAGAGAAAGTAATCAGACTTTCACACTCGCCAGGCTTTTCTTCCATTACTGTGAAGTGAATGGGCCAAACTCAAACTGCCTGTACAATGACCATAAAACCTGAGCCAGCAGCAGGCAAGTGGTTCAAATAGCTTTGTATTGTGTGGTGTGTGAGGAAAAGGCACAGAAGAGGAAAAGTGTGAGTTGTGTTTACAACAGCTCCCAGAGGTTTAGGTAGAAGAAGAACCTTAGCAGCTCCGCAGGGATTCTGCTCACTGGAAAGACAGAACAAACACAACTCAGGTTTCTGGCCTTTGAGCATTAGCTGACTGTTTTAGGAGGTTCAGTATGCAAATGTATCACAAACTGTACAGAAGGAAGACATAACATAAAATTGTTAAAATTTAGGATTGTAAGAATAAAAAGCAGATGCTTCAAAGTAAGAGTAAATTTAAAGTGTTTATTCCCACTGTATAGGGCAATTTGCCCCTTCGTCAATTCATCCCCACGTTTACTTCTGGGTAATTCTTGTTTCTATTTTCTACCTTTAAACAAACTTTTTTGTACCTATGACCTTAGACCAATAGAGTGTCTTCCTTTGAAATGAAGAAACTATCATGAACGTGAGAGAAAATATAAGTGCCAAAATTTCACATTAATAAGATATCATTTCTGTTAAACATTATATTGTAGATTTCCAATCATTGTTGTCTGTGGGTCCCAAATGACTCTACTGAAAAATAATAGATTATGACTCCTGATTAAACTGTATTTACTCCCCACCCTTCAACACACCTTTGACCTTCCATGGTTAAAAGCTTTTGTTTGTGACTTCAAATATGATTTCATAGATATTAAAGATCATGGGTTGAATGTCAAGCACCACATTACCCAATTCAAACAAAAATGGTTTCAGTTGTTTGTCCTCTATTTGTGCTGCAACAGCTGCGCCACAATCTTTCAGGTTTCCTGGTTGCTGGTCAGCTACATGTAGAATACAAACAGCCAATTTTGTCCTCATTCCAGTGAAATAAAGCTCTTCAGAGCCTCAAATGTTACACGTGCTTTCAAAGAAAAAGAATTTGACAAGGGAAAAAAAACCTAATAGTTTGTTGTAATTTTTAAAGAGTCATATTTTTAATTCTATTTTGAAACCAGTATGACACATTCTGTGGTGGGTGGCCCCATTTCATTCAGAAGGTTAGACACAAAACGATGAAAATTACAAAGGTATAAAATGATGAAGGTGCTCAATGACTAACATTGCAATGACCAATGAGTCAGTTTGACAAGTTTGGCTATTTTCCACTTCTTTAAGATTTGACCTGATTGGTGAGTGAGCCCTAAAGAGATGGTGATGAATAGATGGTGGGTCTAGACACTGTTTTTCAAAAATGGTAGTTGTTCTCTAGACAGCTTTCAAGGGTGATTTCTCAGATTGCTCTGTCAAAGATGAGTCATCTAATCCTCCACAGATAGGCTGAATATATGACCCTTATCGGAAATGGGCTTTGATAGATCTGCTGAGTTGTGGAACTATATGGTTTGGATGATGGATGCATCCATCAAGCATCCATCTTTATTAGTTTGATGAAATGTTTTTTTTTTTTTTTTTTTTTGTGATCTGCTGAAATTTGGTTTGGTTGTTACCTGGGTTTTGCAATTCTGGGTTCTTGTGATTTGTTTTGCTATGTTATTCTATTGCCTACTGCTTATCTAGTTCATTTATTTCCCTTGTGTTTCATTGTACTGTTTGCTTCTTTTTGGTGTCAACTTTGGCCTTTTCCCTTCAGTCCCTTAGTTTATCCTGTCCGACAACGAACACTCAGTAGATAGAAATCACTTTACATTGTTCCAGTAATCACCCTCCTGGTATTTATACACCCTGTTTCTTCTCACTTTTTGCTAGATCCATTCTCTTTTGCTCAGAACAAGTTTTTCTTCTCCTTACAGCCTCCAGTTTTTACATTGTGAACCTTTCTGCATATTAAACTGCACAAAACATGACAATGTTAATGCAAAAATCTTGACTCATGCCTTGCTCCTCTTTTTCTGAACACTTTCTTGAGATTTTTAAAACTGATTCTGAGAAATATTTCTCTGGACCCTCTAAACAGATTTTAGATTTTAATTAATTAATTTATTCTTTTGGGATAATATTTTCCTCTATATTTTGTCTCAGCCCCAGAGGATTTTAGAAGAACAACTTTAGCTTATAAGACATTTACCAATTCATTTAGGTATTAAATAGCTAAGCAAAGGATGAACCAGTGTCTACACATAGCAGAACATTTTTAAATAATAAAATCTAGTCTAATGGGAACAAATAATCTTTTTTCAAATTTTCCTTTTTAGTTGTAGTCATCTTAGAAAAGAAGAGCCCCAATTCTTGATAAAACTACAGCTACCAAAGAAGAAACAGAGCTTAATTTAATACATTTCACCCCTGTTTGCATCATAAACGATTTTTGTGGGGTGGGAGATGAAAAGGCTCCCACATTAAATAATTGACAATAATGCAAAGAATTAAAATAACTGTGGATTCCTGTTAAAAAAATATGCTCAGGATCATTTTAACATTTATTAAGAATGGTTTTGTCAACATTTTGTTAATGTTGGAAGAAAAGCAAAGAGAAATAATGACAACAGCGCATCATTACGAGAAGAGACAATATGATCTAATTACTCCTGAAACAACAGAGAAGTTATTACTAAATAGCTTTGTCATCCTTATAACATGATGTTTGTCTCTGCTAAGCCTGAGGAATTTCATTTGCATAGCCAAGCCTCAATGTTAAACACGCCCACATGAGTCATTATCTCATGTCCCACGTGAAATATGAAATTGGAAAGATCAGCAGTGTGAGCTGTGGTTCCCAGAAACCAGTGAAGAACTTTTAAAGTCATTAGACTTCTGTCTTTTTCCAGAGCTTTGTTTCAGCATTTCCTGGAGGAGATTAGACACGCTTTGTGCTGCCACTGAAAGAGGATTTACAGAAAAAAAGAGATAAAAAAACCCCCTCCAGTTTCTCTTTATGGGAAGAACAAATTGAGGCAAGTGTCACAATGAGCAATACTATTTCAAAAATAATGTCACCGCAGTTTATACAGTTTCTTTTAACACTTATAATAGCAATAGAAACAGGAAAAAAACCCAAAAACTATATATTTTATATTTCAGCCAAAAACTAATTTCTCTTCACTTTCCCATAAGAATGATATGCTTAAATTAGATGCAGGAAATTTAGTTTAGTTCAATTTAGTTATCTAAATAAGAATCATCAAATCTTCTAACATATGAAATAGAACACCCCATGATAACTTCGTGATATTTAAGGACATGTGGATATTTGTCATTAACAATGCTAAAAAAAAAATCAAGTAATAAATAAGCAAATGAAAACCAACCGTGAATCATAGAGCTGGAAGGGTCACAGTCTGGGGATGCTCTGCAGCTGCAGAATCTGCTCAGCTCAGCATCATACAATCCAGCATGAATACTACAGTGGATCAGAGGGTGCCTGAGGAATATATGAGATCATCTGAAAAAAACAAAACGAACAAACAGAAAAACAGAGCCTCAGCAGAACTGGGCCCTGCAACATGACAATGACTCGAAAAATCTACCAAGAAGGACTGGCTGAGATTTAAGAAATGCAAAATTCTGGAACAGCCGAGTTTAAGTCCAGGTTGACTCACAGCCAAAAGTGAAGATTAGAGAAAACCTTCCTATGACTAATGTCAGAAACTGTTACATGATCTCGAAGCATATCACTGAAAATAATTTAATCAAAACAAGTAACACCAGTTATAGAGGAATGGGGTGTTCTTACTTTTTCCCCTGCTGTAAAACGTGGTGGTGATATGTTCTAACAAGTGACCCCAGGTTTACTTTTAATAAAAATGCTTGTAAATAAATCAGTTTTTGGCCCAAATTAAAAAAAGAACATTATTATGTGAATATTTCACAATAAAGAACTGAATATTTAATAAAGTTCACCATTTTATCGTAATTATACTGCAGCAAATGTAGTTTTTGAGAAGCTTTTTAAGGCATGGCTTCCTTTCCACTAAGTCAGTGTCCATGAAATCAGAGCAGCAGTAGTGAAATCATGTACAATGTAACCCCCACACTCCCCCCTCCCCCCACACACTGTATGCAGATGCAATATGGAGTCACTGATATATTATTGTAAACTTCCAGAGTCGTCAGCAGCGATTCACAGCTCTGTTTATTTTCTGCAAGATGAAAATTTGCAAATCATTTTCTTGCAAATTATTTCGTAAAGGTGCCAAATTCCTGTTGTCCAACTGAATATAAATGACATTTTTATTTTTATGTATTTATTTTTGCAGAAATAACACACCAGAACATGGCACAGTTATTTTTCAGCTCATTCACTGAATAGATGTGGGTCTGAACTAAAAGAGAAATCATAGAGCCACATGATCAATGTGAAGATGGGAATCAGTCATGCAAACCCTCCACAGACGAGACAAATTCTTATGTTTCATAAACTTATTATGAGAAACATAAAACTTAATGGATTTTATTAATTCTTGTTTTGAGATGGAACATTTTTTACGCGTCAATGCTGTGAACTCTTGCTGATATGCTTTAAGATCAGTTATAAATAAAGATATTAAGTATAATATTTTACATGCATGACACATAGCATTATTTTGCAAAAAAAAAAAACAAACAAAAAAAAGTTTATGTTACAGTTTCTTTATATTTCCCTTCTTTGCGACCATTTTGATAGTATTTTAAGAGATCTTAATTTGTAGCTCTTCCTGCTTTCCAAACTTCTTGTACCAAATGAAATGTGAAGCCATGACACACTCCCCTGTGTGTGTTGACTCCAGCTGCAGTCCACACCTGGTGAATTTCTCTCATGCTCTTCCATTAGCTTGATTCACACTTCTTTTTAACTCTGGACTTTTCCCTATTGCTTGTAAGCCTTTTTTCTGCCAAATTTTTCCTTCAACTAAACTTCCCATTAATATGTTTGTATGCAGTTCTCTGTTAACAACCAGCTTTATCTTAGCATGAACTTTGAGAAAGGCTGGTAAGACACAAGAAGTGCATTTCTTTATGAAAAATCCAATCATTAAAATGTTTGGATATAGTTGGACTCTACTTGAACTTGCGGATGGTGTCAATCAATGTTTGCTGGACAGCTAGCAGAACAATCAGTCACTTTTTGCCTCCATGAAAGTGTGGGTCCTAAAATAGCATTTCTATGTTTTTTTTTTAATAATAATTTTTTGTCTTGATTAAAAAAAACAAAAAACATGGACACTTGGGTCTCAAATTAAGAGAAATGAATACCAAATATGCCATTTTATTTTTTTATTTGTTTGAAACTTGAAATATTAAAACAAAGAAAACTGTTTGTCATGCTGGGTTTTAGTTTTTGAGCCCACATGCAGAAACTCACAGAGAGGCAGAATG
>NW_015113234.1:169324-174072 GCF_001443285.1 Poecilia latipinna | reverse complement strand
TTTCTTTCTTTCTTTCTTTCTTTCTTTTCTCAAAAGCTCTCTTTCGATGTTTCTGCATCTCAATTGGTCCACACTCCTCCTCTGCTGAGGCTGAGGGAGGGTGCAGGAGGAGAAGGAGGAACCGGAGGAGGGAAGATCCGACTTTCAGATGAATTTGAGTCGCGAAAGCAGCGAAGCTCCCGTAAAATCATAAAGCACTTCGATTAGGAAGGATGGCTCGGCTTGTGGATGTTGAAGAGATATACAGCTGGGACAAAAGATAATTTCCTGGATTTTCCCCACGACTTTCGTTACAGTTTTGTTTCAGTTTCGGTGAAAAACTCTTTTGAGGATGTGAATAATTTCAACAACAGCATTTAAATGTAGAAAAAAAGGGGGGGGGGGGGAAGGAAAGGAAACCAACAGTGGCAGAGAGTGGACTTCCTGCAAGGAGGGCTGTGGTGTGGACCCATCCGAGTTTAGGACGGCGATTAACAACCGCTGGACCGGAATTAATTAAATGTCTTGACTCGGTGACTCTCATCCGGAAACAGGGCGCGAGAGGCGTCGGGATTCCCTTTGTCCCCACGTGCGGATGAGCTGCGAACAGGACACGAGGTATTGATTTAATGGGATGATTTCCCGCTATTAGAAACAGTTGCAGCCTGGACACTGTTTCTGCTATTCAGTCTCATTTAAATATTATTCCCGTTTTACTTAAACGGGCACCTATAATACAACTATTGTCTCACTTTTGATTTCTGTTTTTACATGTCATTAATCCTGGTATAAAAATTATGGTCACTGACATGGTGAAGTAAATCACATTGGTTGTCTCTTCATGTTTTATAAGCAGCAAGTGGACAGTTTGTCCCCAATGTTGATGTATTATAAGCAGGAAAAATGGGTGAGATTAAGGATTTGAGTTTGTGCAGGTCCAGTTTTTGATATCTGGGTCAGAGCATTTGCAGATCTGCATCTCTTCAAGAGTGTTGTCAAGTGCTTCCAGGAAGGCGCAGTTGTGAAAAGGCTCTTGAGCAGCCGATCAGATACTGTATTTGAAACACTGAAGAAGTTAATCCTAGTTCTGATTGAAATGGTAAGTGTGCACAGTGCAGCAGTATTTTAAACTCATGAGGGAGGGTGCCCATTCTTACTTCTGTTCACTGCCAAAAGAACTAAAAATGGGCATTTCAACATCAAAACTGGACTACCGACCGATTCAGGAAGGTAGCCTTGCTTCATTTATCACACAGGTGTGTTTAACTCACCTGGGTAATACATCAGAGCGCATTATTGTTGCAGACCATGTACATCTTTCATTGGAAGGGCATTCCCAGTGGCGGTTGCTTCGTTTCGACAGGACAATGTGACATACCAAAAATCATAAAAGACTCAGGAATGGTTTGAGGAGCACATTTCATTCCAGGTCTTGATTTGGCTTCTAAATTCAACCAGAAATCACTGTTATTGACAAGCAGGTCAGATTTATGGAGGCTCCACCCCAGCAACAGAGAGGCCATATCGGTCACTAAGATCTTGTTGGCAGATGTCACAGATTGCCTTTGACTTCATCCCTTAATTTGTTGTTGTTTTAAGAACAAAAAAGGAGGCAACACAGTCCTAGACATGTGGTCATAATGTTATGCTGGATCTCTGTACATTACCTGTACTGTTAGAGTCTGAAAATTGCTGCTTAGCCACAGGAGTGCACACAGATCCTTGCGTACGTTTGAAACAAATATCCCAGATTTACCTCTTAAAAGCTCCTAGTAGCTGAATGGTCCACTTCTCTGCATGAGGATTATCATCTTATTGCAAATTTCCAAAACATCTGTCTGTTCTCAACAATGACTTAATTTCCTGTATTATACTAGTTATTATCTTCTCTAACAGACCTCAGGCACCTAAAGATTAATTTAAGTATATATGGTCTTATTGTTAAACAAATTGCAAAAAGCAATGTTGGCCTGAATTTATTTTAGGCTGCAAATAACATCAAATACAGAGCTTGTTTGCATGCAGACCACAAACACAAATGGAGAACCTTGTGGAATAGGAACTCCTCTTGTCTGAGAGGAGCTTGGGG
The DNA here is from genome assembly GCF_001443285.1 of Poecilia latipinna. Classification (NCBI taxonomy): domain Eukaryota; kingdom Metazoa; phylum Chordata; class Actinopteri; order Cyprinodontiformes; family Poeciliidae; genus Poecilia; species Poecilia latipinna. The sequence continues at coordinate 172,004 of NW_015113234.1, read as the reverse complement.
AGTCCCACAAGTGAAGGATCCAAAGCAGCAGGCTGTTCTGCTTTGTGAATAAAAGTGTAAAACAGTAGAAAATCAATTGGCTGAAGGGCGTAATGCCAGGTGCACTTCCTGTCTCTGCTGACTTCTTTTTCTTTCTATCCTCACTTCCTCACATGACCTCTTATACCACTGTGCAGCTCTGATGCTTCGCTCTGTAGATGCCCTGAAACTTTCCTTTCTTCATGGTCTCTTATCGCAACATGTTTTATCTTTCAGCTTCCCCTTTTTTTTATCTTACTCTAAGTCACTCATGGAAAAATAACTGTGTGGCGCTGTTAGTTTGTATGACTTGCTACACATGAAGTTCAGAATCTATTGATCTGTTGGCTGCACTCAATGTTTAAATGCGGAAACGCATTGATCCATGTTGTTACTGAACAGGTACCAACTCACTCAAACCCTCAGCACTTCAGCAAATCCACCCATCTGGGTCCAGATTGACTTGCACCAAATTGGCATCACTTTACTGCTGAAATTAGTCACACTGAACTGCGGTCAGACTGTAATTAGACTGTCTATTGTGTCCAATAAATGTATGCACGTTTTCTGGGGGTGGTACTCTGCACAGAAACCTCTCGGATGTTGAATAATTGTTCATTTTGTTATTTCTCACACTAGGTTCTTGCTAGCCAGTTAGCGTGTTCATACAAAAAGAGTAATTACGAGACTCAAAAATTTGACTAAAGCTCAGTTTCAGTTTTTATTTTAATTTTTTTACATATTTTGGAGGTATTTTTTTCTGGGATTTCTTGAAAACTGCAGCTTTTAAATCATATTCAAACTTCTCGTCAGCATGGTTGAAACAGCGTATTTGTTTTGTTAACGTTTCCAGGCTGCGTGGGACTGCTTCAGTCCCATACCACTCTGTACCTCAATGTGAATCACTGCCAGAACAACTTCCTAGTTTAAGATTAGGTAACTGGAAGAATATGCAAAATGATGTAAAAATGAAAATATTGTTCTTGTATAATGTGATTCAGACTAAGATTATGAAGGAGAGACTCTGATGGAGTCACAGGATTTCAAGCAAACGAGCAACAAGTTTAGGATTCTGCACGATCACCTACAGCTTGTGGTGAACGCATTAATACCTCTGGGACTATTTTAAATTTTATCTCATTATACCTACAAACTTTCTGTGATGAAGATCAACATGGAGTAGTGTATATTTGTGAGGAGACTGATACATGGTTTCAAAACGTTACAAGCAAAACTATGAAAATGGTGGCATATATATTTATCTTTACCCCTACAGCTACTCTTCCCCACTGACACCTCTGAATAAAACCTCACCTTCATCTGGAGTCACAGGTAGAGGCTTTTCTGCATTTGTCCCTCGCAACTTTACCCATCTAGATGGAAACCTTAATTTTACCTAAGTTCACGTGGGGTCAGTCTAACCAGTGCACAGTTTGTTTTGTCTAATTTTAAATCCATTGAATTTTTGCGCTGAAAGACAGAGGTTATTGGTGTTGCAAACATTTCCATGCATTGCAAATGTCTTGGGTCTTGCTTCTGTGGAGTGGCATGTTTTCCTTTCTCTGCTATAACAGAAAATATCTGGACCACCGCCATCCAGCACCATCCCCCCATCTCAGCATGTTATATTCACCCTCTACAGCTTAAATAACTTATTGAAGAATACAGTTTTTCTTTCTGTGCTGCACCCTCTCCCAATTTGTTGTCCATCACAGATCTTGTCATCCTTCCTTTTTTTTGTTTGTTTTTTCTGATTGGATTGACTTTATTTTTTTGGGTAAAATGCCTCGAGGTGACAGTTGTTGATGTGAATTGATGTATGAACAAACTGAACTGAATGCAATGTGGATTAAATTAATGAAACGGCTTTTTTTGTGGAATTGTAAGAAATATGATTCTTAAGTCCTTGTGTGTGTGCATATGTTACATGCACTGTTTGCTGTACTTGCAAATGGTAAATCATTTCTTATGAATATTGTGTTTCAACAAATCCATTAAAGGAAAAAAAAACATCATTGCTTGTATAATAGTTCCCCAGCCAGCATGCCTAGGTGGGCCCCATGTGGGGAAAAGGAGGGCAGACCATATGGGACCCATATATCAGCCCTCCTTTCCCCCACATGGGTCCCACCTAGGCATGTGCTCATTGTTTGCCTATAGGTGCTTGTCAAGCCTGATAAACTGTTCTTTCAACCTTGTGTTGAAATTATTTAATACCAGGTGAGTGTACATATGACAGGCTATTTCTTCTGTATTATTACTTTGGAAGAAGTCAGGGTTTCCCCCCCCCCCCCAGTGTTTTTTGAGCCTGGCGGCCCGCCATGCTTTACTAGCCCCGCCTCCAGGCTAAGCGTTGCTTGTTTACGTTTTTAGAAAAAAAGAAAATCGTGTTTTTTTTTAAAGCCGGGCTGCAAGCGTCACTTTTGCTCCTAGCATTTCACTAGCAGACCAGATTTATTCCTAAAGGATAGGTTTATAATATATAGGTTTATAGTTTATGCATTTAAAGCCGACAGCGCGCGGACCAATCACACAACTGCCTCACGCGCTGCCTGCTTTACCTCAGCGGGATCGCGCGCTGCCGCCTCCCTCCACTCAAACTGGACTCAGGCTGACCTGTATGGATATTTACATAAACCTACTTGAGGAATTATGATCCTCT
>NW_015113234.1:145343-165779 GCF_001443285.1 Poecilia latipinna | reverse complement strand
GGCCGGAGCGTTTGTGGATAACGAGCAGCGCTAACCTCATCATGCAGGTTCAGCCCGACTACCAGGCTTAGCAAGTTATCTGGGGGAAACCCTTTAAGTTAGTTAATTCTGTGCCACACTTTGTTTCACACCAAATTAATTGAAACAAGCATTCTTTTAAAATTTGATACTAGTTGATTGAATTATGAGCTGGAAGTGAGAATTGAACAGAAGTGGTGAGAATACAGCGCTCAGCTGTGCTTCTGTGCTGCATCTCAGAAACATTACTTTTTTTTTTTTCTGCCGCTGTGGAGTTGATCTTTCAGGTATTAAGTTAGCCTGGTTGTTGTGGAGACATCCAGCTGTAATTTAGGAAGCTTCTCACGTAGAAGTGCTGGCTGAACGGCACTAAATTCATAAGAGAAATCAAAGAACGCAATCTTCACACAGCTGCCGGTTTTGTTCAGATCAGAATGCGCTCACTGAAGCAGGAAGATGATTGTGTCATATACCCCTAACTCAGGATGGTAAGCAAGCTGAAGTGGGGCTTGAAGGGCCTCTGGAAATCCTGTTTTTTTAATGTTGTTTGAAAGGTAGTGCAACTGGTTTGCTGTTAAAAGTTTGATAACCTGGAACAGTTAATCAAGAAGAGGTTGTATGAAATCCCAGAAAACTGTTTACTGCTGCATTCAGGACCCTGGGCAGATCATATCTGCAGCTTTGTTCAATATCTTGCTTTCCATGTTGTCTCTTCACCTCACTGACAGGCATGGTGAAGTGGGAGGCAGAGAGGCTGTCAGTTGGTCTTAAAATAAGGATCAACTTGGTCTGGTTGTGTTGAAGTCTTGGCAGGTGAGAGACTTGGAGCTGGACATTATAGTAAAAAAACAAAAGATAGTTCAGAATAGTTTTTATTTTTTAGCTTGTGACCTTATTACCTTCACCGACCTTTATAGTGATCAACCCTTTGAGCTTTTATTAGTCAGTTCCTATATTCAGTTTTCCATATTTCTTGGTCATAAACTGTCTGTTTTGATGCATCCAGTGAAAAGCCCATTTAGTCTTGCATTATTTGAAAACTCATCTCTGCTTTTCCCTTACCTTTTTTTGTTGACTGATATTTTAATATTCTTGCTTGTAATTTACTGTGCAAACATGCAACATACTTGGATTCTCCTTCTCTTAGAGACTGAATACATTTCTCTGAGCTTGAGATGCAGCTGGCTGACTTAATAACATAAGTGAGATAACAGAATAATTAACATACCGATCAGCCTGCATGTGTGTCCCTGCTAAGCAGATAAGATTGGAGATAAGCTTTGGATTGGTCAAAATTAAGCAACTGCCTTCTAAGTCAAATATGAATTTCCATCACACTTTTTTAAAGAAATTAAAACGTGATTTTAATTTGTATTAATCAGAGACATGAAGATCACTAGCTATAGAAATCTAAATTGGGGCTTCCTCCATATTTGTTAAATACAGAATAGTTAAAACTGAACTGAGGTTGTTTTTTTTTTAAAGTCATACAAAATACTATGATAGGAAGCTATAGATAAAATAGCTGTTCTACACCTAAAATATATGTGACTGTGGAAGTTTGTTTTCCATTTTATTAAAATTTATTTGTACTTTGTAATTGTTTCTACTCTAAAAATGACTTTTGTATTGAAGAGCTACAGCAATGAAAAGTAATGCGGTCTGGTTGTGTTTAAGAATTAACAACACAAGCTGCTGTTCAGTGCGACATATTTGTGTGTTTCAGTCCTGCTTCCACTCTTTGCCAACTTGTCGAATGCCAACTTTCTAATGCATGTTTGCTTCATGTCAAAACTAGACATTACTCATTTTAGGCATCGGCACAGACCGATCAGCAATCTGACTTTTCACACACATGCACACTTTTCACTAATCCGATCAAGACTTGACCATTGTCAAATTCTGATCAGGCCCTTGAAAGGGAATTATAATATTCTGCTTCTCTGAAACTTTGTAACCCTTTAAGATTTTGTTGAACTAATTCATAATTACCTTACAATTGGGGAATGCATAGTTTGAATACTTGTCTTTCTATTCCTAAGAAGTTGAAAACCTTCAGCATTGTCATGATCTGTGTTTCTGTGTATTTATTTTTAGGGTTTTCTGTGTTCAGTTTCCTTCCTGTGAGTCTCTGTCTCTGCGTCTTCCCCGTTGATTGCTTCCCAGGTGTGTCTCATTTCTTGATTACCCTCCCTGTGTATTTAAGTCCACCTGTTGGCTTTGTCTCTTGTTGGCTCGTCATTGTGTGTTCCTCGTGTTGCTGCCTGTTGTTCTGTTTGGTTGGACCGTCATTAAATTCATCATTATTGTCTTCATCTGGGTCCCTGCGTTCTACTTCACCACCACCAACCACATCGCATGACAAGCATGAAGTTCCTTTTACATTGAGATACTTTTATTCAACCAGACAGACATTTTTGAAAATTTTTAGTAAAATTTGATGTTGAGTGCATTTTTGTTTCAATAATCTTTGGCTTCCCCATGCTCCTTTGTATTGTTTTGAAAGAGGAATGGTATGAACTTTGCTTAAAGGTCTTTGTTGACTTTCCCTCTTCTTAAATGCAGCAGGAGGTCTAGGTGTTGTGTGCTGCCTCATTAAAAGAAGCCAAATAAAAGCTGATCAAAAACCGCTGTTGTAAATGATTGTGTTTTGTGTGAACTTTGGCATGTCATAGATATATTTTAGATAAAGCAAAAAATTATAATGTGCAGCTGGAAAGATTATTAAAAGTGCATATGCTGCAGATGCAACAGGCAGGTGATGGATCTTAAATCTGATGGAATACCTCGATAGAAACCACACAAGAGAGATGGGAGGGAATTGTCAAATGGTGAGCAACCATTTTGGCTGCAGATGAAAACCCCCTTCAGGACTGTGGGTGTCCTTTTATCCACCCACTTGGCACCAATGTGTGAAATGATTTTTTTTTTTTTTTTTCTATTCCAAGAGATGAGCATGTTTCTGGAGGAAATTGAATGTCATTATAAATGCAGTGGTGTAGGATGTAAAGAGTGTTTGGAATGATGTAACATACCCTGAGCTCATCTTGGATGACAGGCAGCGAGAAACGGTGACACATGCAGAAATATTGGGAAAAGTACATTCCAAAAGCAGTTGCTGTGGGAAGATGGAGTGGATTTTAGAGGATATGTGTAATATGAATCATACAATTATTTGGCAAACCACCTGGTTTTGTCAGTGAAGAGCACATCCTTTTCATGTCTAGTTGGGTAAGAAATATCAGCAATGTATGAAAGCTGCAGCAAGCCATGCAGTCTCACTCTCTTCTTTCACTATGAATGTCAGTATTAGAAAAATGTTGCAAAATTAATCACATGAGTGTTTTTTCGGGAAAAAGTTAATATTGAATGATAAATGACCTGTACTGCACAGTTTCTGGCTACAGACAATATTTTAAAGGCACACAGTATGTTGTTCTGGTAATTAGAAATTACCCCCAAATAGACTGAGATGTAGATTCTGTTCTCTGGCTGTTTTTGAGACTCCCTGTGATCGGCGGTCTATAAGACAAACATGCTGAGGGTTTTCCTTGTTATCTTTGCTCCATTAGGCATGATGCACAGCTTGCTTTCCCCTCAGTCACAGTGGTGTACTCCTGCCAGAGCGTAAAAGGATCCAAATCAGATGTGACAGAATGCCTTGTCACATTTTGCCATGAAAGCTAACTTTGTTTCTCTTGGAGACAAATGAAAATAAATACATGAACCATAGGCAGTAGGTTCAGTTTTTTATGTTCTTCTATATGAATCAGTTATTCATGTTCAAGAGTTTATTTGACCTCTGATTAACTGTGACATTGCAAACAATAAAAAAGTAATAAAATAAATTTCTAGTACACCCAGTACTTAACCCTTTGTAAATATTCATCTCCACAAAAATGTAATATTTGATGTTGTTGATGTTGTGTTTCTGACAAGCTGCATGTATCCAAAAGCTGACTATTTTGAAGGTTTAAGGTGTTTTTTAAGCTGTTCTTCTCTTTACACCTGTCTTCCCTAATGTCGCTAATTAGGCTGAAGGAAAACTAATTAGAATGCCCCAAGAAACACACTCAAACATCCTCCTAGTTGTTAGCAGGTTTCATCCTCTGATGCTAAATCTGTGTTCATAAACATGCCAAACATAATATTCAGATCTGCTCATGAACACTCATTTCTTGTTTCTGTTACTTTAATTGTTTATTACTCTGATTTGTGCTACTTAGGACTTGGTTCTCATTTCCATAAAGAAGCCTCGGAAAACTGACGATTCCCTCATTAAACACATTTTGAAATATTGTCATATAAATTCCTTAATGGCTCTTTTCACCCACATGACTGTATGAGATTTGCTGTTGACAATATAATGCTGAGAAGATTTTCCTCGTAAAATTTCTGTGGAGTCAATTGAGAAAACACAAAACAGAATTTATTACTATGATAAAGTTAGGAGCCAAAAACTGTTGCAAGCAGTAAAATAATCCATCTTTAAAAAAAGGGGAAAATTGAGTTTAAATGCTTATTAGCATGTTGGCAGGAATTGGAAAACTGGATCTGAAAATATGGAAGCTCAACTAGAAGGAACGTTTGACCAAAGATTTTTGGAGTTGTACGTTGCATGGTGTTCGTCATTACTTGCGTCTTAAGATACAATACATTATTTATTTATTTTTAATAAGCATACCATAATTCTTCTTCTCTCCTGTGTATCAGTCAGCGTCTTTTGTCACTCTAGGGCCCTTTTGAGAAACAAAGCTTTTGTTCCTCAAAAGGTTTGTGACAAACTTGGTCACTACCTTGTTGCTGGACAGTGGGGGCCTGCCGGGAGACAGCAGATTTCTTTAAATAGTTTTTTTTTTTTTTTAAATGCTTAAAGTCTCACCAGACCAAAGGACAGACATTCAGAACACATCAATATGTTTCAAATGCTCATGGGCAAACTTTAATTGGATTTTTATGTTTTTATTTCTTGGTCGAAGAAAAGAAAAACACATCTGTCTTGCCACATCCAGTCCAGAAGAGGCCAGCTGAGCAACAATCTTATTTAGAGACATTATAAGCACTTCCAGGTTGCACCAACATCTCCTTTCTTTTGTGCTTAAGACTCTGAGACACTTCCTGAGAAACACTCAGACTGAGCAGTGTATCACTGCTCAGTATTAAATCTAAGAAGCTTCTATAGAAAGAGCATAAGGTTTGTTGAAAGTGCTAATTTTTAATCCAACAGAAAATGAAGAGACTACAAAGTTTAAAAATATTTTGACCAGTTTAACTGGTCCAAGCTGATCAAGAAAAAGATGTTGAATAATTTAATGCTGACTTCTATCATAACTTTACCAGACAGCATTTTTACTAGTTGTAGTAGCAAACTCTTCTTATCCTAGTTTCTTCTAGCACTCACCAGTTTAAAACCACACTCTTAAATCTTTCCATTTAGCCCCCAACTTCATCTGTGTTTCATTTAATCCTCTTTTGTACTCATTATAACACTCTTTGCCTCTTCTCTTCCAAACCCCTCCTCCTCCAATTATCCATGTGCTTACAAAATCACCCTTGTCATAATTTCCATTTATCTGTCCCGTTCTACGTGTTTCGAGCACTGCTGGGCTGTAACCCGCTTCTCTTCATATACTGGAAACAAAAGACAAAAATAGACCTTCCTGGATCACATGAGGAAGCATCTAGCATCTTTTTAATCACTTTCTGAATTATCTTAACTGAGAGACTCGGCTACAAAGGAGTCAATCTTTATCTGCTGCTTTGAATTATTAACCTGCTCTATCTTAAACTGTGCTGAACACTTAGGGAGACTCAGGATTGCCAATTTTTATATTGGCTGTAAAGAAGATGAAAAAATGTGCTGTCATTTCTTTTAATTTGAGAAAAGCCTTATACTAGAATTATATTTGAAAGGCTGTAAAATGTTACTGTCATCTATTAGAAATGCTATTTTTTTGGATGAACTTTTATAATTATCAAAACAGAAATTATCCTGTATTTATCTGAATAACATTATTAAATAAGTTGTAAGAATAAGACAACATAAAAGACTATCAATTTACACATCAAACTTTCTTTTGCATACATACTTTTCTATTACAGAATCTGCTGTAGTCTGTATTTGTAATACAGCTTTTTTATTTTCTAGGTTTTCATGTGAAGCTTCTGCGGTTGGACTGCAGGGGGAGTTACTCGAGGAAAGATGAGGAAAAGCAGGAGTGTTCTTACAGTGTCTCCCAACAATGTAAGTCATCATGCTCCCAAAATATCCCCATTACATAACCAAATGTTTGGAAGATTTACTACTGGCAGAGATGTCATTACAGTGTCACTAAGAATGGCAGGATACAGACTCGGGCTCATGAATGCTTTTGATCTTGCTGTTTTCTGTGTTTCTGCTGTTTGTCAGTCAAAATATGTTTGGACAGTTCCTTTTTTTTGAATCTATTTTTTTCTCTGTAGATCAGAAATCTCATCTAGAAAGATAGCATTACACTTCCTTTCTGCCTTTAAACCGTGATGGACAGGCGTCAGACAAGATCTGGATTAGGTTTATATCTTATGTCTGATTTTTGTTAAAGTGAAGACTTCTGCACACATGCACCCATAAATTCACATAAGAAAATAGAAATGTGTAAACTGGGTCATTGTGCATTAGTAAGAATTTAAATTGAAAAGAGTTGGATAAAAAAAGACAGGTTTATTATTGCAGCCAGTAAAAACCCAAAATTCTTTTGGAATTAAATTGACATGGCACAAAGAAATAAATACAAGTATGCCACTTTGAATTTAATGACAAAAATAAATTAACTTCACAATGATAATATTGTAATTTGAGATGCACTGGCATCTGCAGCTAAATCTGTTTTTTTCTTGTAACCCAGGGGTCTGTAAACTGAAGCTCCATACAAATATCTCTTTCACACTGGTTCTTAATAACTAACTAAAAATATTTTTTAAAAGACCTAACTAATGACTTTAAATATAGATTTAATAACAAAGGATGTTTTTTATGGAATATTTGAATGGAATTTACACAACAGAATGATACTGAAAGTACCAATAATTTATCTTGCCACTATTTTTTTTTACCTTATCTTCCACAAATATCATCATCCTACAGAATAAAATGAAGAAGTTTGTGATTTTTTTCTTTTAAACCTAAAGTTTCAGATAAATTGGTCATTCTAATAAAATGACAAGAAGTTCCATTTTGTCTAAATGAATATATTAAAAGTTGTTTTTTTTTATTAGGACATCAAAGGTATTGACTCTAAACCAATTTTGTTAAGCTGGGCAAAGGGCAAAAAAAAGTTTTTATTATTTATTTATTTAATTAGGGTTACAGACCCCTAACCAATGTCTTGGTTATGCTCTCATTTACTAATCTATGCAGAGCTCAATAGAAGCAATAAGTTGTGCATTATTGCCTTTAGCCAAATGGCTTTTCTTGACTTTGTTTATTTCTGTTTAAGCAAACAAGCATGGTGTGCTAAGTGATGCTCAAGTGAAACTACAGGCAGTGTTTTGAAATCAAAACTTTTTAAGATTTTAGAATACACAGTTGTTGTTCTAAAATGTTGAAATGATTGAAAGTGATATGCTTTTGCAACATAAAGAAAAACAATAGTTTTTTTTCTGCAACACTTATTCTGTGCTTCTGTCTTGTTTATGTCAATCATCTTTTGCTCTGATTGTCTTTAAAGACACTATGTGGACTACTTCATTTTTGCAGTTTGGAATGACTCATCTTGTACCAAAACAAAAATATCATAAAGTTTCAGAAACTAAGTATTCAGGTTACTGCAAGTTATTGTTATGTGACATTTATCACACAAAAATTTGAACTCATTATAAAAATGGATAGGGCAGACTGCAACTAATCTATAACCAGTTTATTTCCATCCACTCTGCCATGTGTGGGAGTTGTTTTTTTGGCTTTAGACATGTCTAAAGGTGTGGGAGAGTGTTACTCATCCTCTCTCTTTTCCCAAACTTCCTGTGTGTCTTGGTCAGCTGCCTTAGCCCTGTTGCCTCTCGGTGTCATCATGCCCACCAATCCCATTTTTCATCTTTATGTTCTGTTGTTGAGGGTGTGTATTGATTTGACATTGACTAAAAATACATTCGAGGCTATGACTTAATTAAAGGTTTGAACCACTTGGCAAAAAGTAAAGGTATAAAATTAGGTGCAACTCTTTTTTTAGTCTTAGATCCATGCAATCATTACCATAGCCCTTAGTCTAAATATGTAGATTTTTATAATTTTCTATTCATCTATTTTAAAAGTAAATCCAGGTTTATTTTGGGAAGAATGGATTATAGTTTCCCCATTTGCTTAGCAATTTACTGACCTTAATAGGAGATTTATTCAGTGATGGACTGTAGTGACCTTGTTGTAGAAAACCCTGGAAGAAGTCTGTTTAAAAAGAACAAACAAAAACGTGTCACTGTATTTAGATTTAGCTATATTCAATCAAGTCTCCATGTCTAAAGTGTGCTTTTTCACTTTGATAAATACAGTTAGCTGTTTCCTGAGTCATTAAAGTTAAGTATGTTGTAGTAGGAGATCCTTAATGGATAGAAGATGCATTGTCAGGGATTTATTTTAGCTTGTGGTGCTAAATGAGGATTAGCTGTAAATGGCGTAACTATGAGCTAAGAAGCCAGGGAGGGTTTGTTTTAATGATTTGTCCCATCATGAAGCTGGTCTGGCTGAGCCGGATTGGTTCGATGGGTTACATTGGCATTCAGGAAGTGTGTATATGATTATAAGGGGTAATAAGGATTTGGCATGCAGAGTGAAAAAGTTAGAGTTGTAATATGTCTGTGTTATTGAAGTGTGTTATGCTGAGGAATGGATGTATTATATCAGAGCTAATGGCCTTTTCCCCATGCAAGGCACAGCTGAGCACCTCTGATCCAATAGCTCTGGCTGTGTATGTGTGCATGGATGTGCTCCAGGGTTTCCTGAGTGAAAACACTTCAGCTCTGACCAACATTTGTGACTTTGCATATTTATCTTGTAGTGTTTCCAACAAAGTTCAATAGCACACACCTCCAAGTCCTCTAATCTTTATATCAAGCATTGGCTTCTTAAAATATGTTCCTTGTTGCTTTATAAGTTCTGAACATATGCATTTGCCGTGTTCCTTCAAAAACTATTCATATCTTCTGTCAGAGGAGTGGTGTTATTTAGTTACAGTGTATTGTTCTGTTCAGTGAAGCACCCTTCAGATTGTATGGGAGATCTGGGAAAAGCATTGTGTGGAGAAGAAAAGGTCAGCAGCACGAGTCCTGAGTCACACTGAGACTCAGGACCATTCATTTGAAACCATTCATGCCTCTGGCCCAAAAAGAGTGGGGTTGTTCACAGTTGTCCCTAAAAACACACACAACCATGTGACAAGGTTGAAGTGATAAAGTGGCTTATGGATTTAAACACTCAAACTTTTGGTCCAGAAAAAGCTATAGGTCATGCTCCCTTTGAGAGCCCACAGAGGCTTTGCACCAATATTTCACAATAAAAGCCTTTAAATTTGATAAAATGTTTATTTACAAACTTCTGTATGCCATAAAAAATGCATAGAAGCAATAGCATCTTTAACAAATAACACTTTTTGTCTGTCTTAACATTTTTTTGTTCAGAACTGTATTTCGTATTTAAATGACTGTCACAGAATTCGTCGAAATTACAAAGACTATTATTTCATGTGAATCCCTGCACAATCCAAGACTTGGATTAGCTTTATTGAGCATCAGTCAGAACTGGCTTTAAACGGCTTACATCTCAAGTCATGCATCTATTCATTACTGTTTTTACTCGCTCTAACATAATGGAACATTTCCATCAGTTTCTAAAGATTCTTTGGAAAGTAGGACTGGTGCATAAATCCAACCACCGTTTTACTGCGTTTTAAGAAGTGTATGCTTAAAACACTTATTAAAACACAATGTCTCTGAAATACATGTTATGTAACAGTAATATAAAAATGATACATTTCATAATGTACAGGACTTAAAAATATTACAACAGGCAAAATGATCGTTGTATTAAAACAAGGGAGAACTGACTGATTCTGATTGATTAGTACATCCCCTCCTTTTTTATAATAATTTTTTCATTTAAAAAAAGAACTTAAACCTCTTTTAAAAGTTAATTTTAAATTAACCATCAACCAAAAAAAAAAAAAGAAAAGAAAATTCTGTATGATATGAACTTATGTACAACATTTTATTTGTATGCCATGTCCCAAATATTTCTATCTGGTTTCCTGGAAATCTTGATGCGAGTCTCTGGGAAACTAACAATTTTTTCTATGTAAATTTATGCATAATCCCTTTGTAAAACGTTTTTTCATAAATATGGGACTGCTTTCAAACTAACATCTCGTAACTCCCCCCTCAATACACAGTTTGTTCTAGCTTCTATATTTTTCTTCATTCCATAGCTTTCTTTCTCTCTTTTGGTCTTGCTGTTGAGCTTGTATGCAGAGATAACGTGGGTCAAACTGAACAGCTGTTCATTCTCCAATTAAAGCTCTCAAAAACTTATATTTTGTCTGCAGCAGTATCAGCCGTTCACCTCTTTCTCTGTTTGTTCTCGCTGCCTTCGCTGCTGTGACCCGTTCTCGCACCACTCAGTCTTTATAATTGCTTCCATCTCCACTGTTTCAATGGTGCCCTGATTATACACATATATTCATTCTCCTTTTCTCTTTTTGTCTGGTGAGGAGGAAGGATGCTTGTTACCACAGCAACAGTAACTCCTGGGATGACACAAACCGTGACCACTTGCACTTTGTCTGTCTGTCTATCGCCTGGCATTAGGAACTCACACCTTGTCACTTCTAATGTCCTCCTGTGGTATAGATTGTTGAAAGTGTGCATACCATACTTTAGCTCTAAAGTTTCAGTCATCAGGGAAAAACAGACCTTATATAAGAGACAAATGCAGAGTGAAATAAGGAACACCTGATGAATCACAGATTCAGAGCTCGGGTCAACAGGTGAACTGTTAGTCATGGACTCAGCTCTCAGGCCACAGTGGCATGAAGAAAACCGCTGAAAACAAACCTGTGTGTGTGTGAGAGAGAATCAACCTTGAACACATCATCTGCCCTCGGAAACATGGCAGAAGCATTATCATGTTGAGGGAATGCCCTTTCTTTTCTTTCATAAGTAAGCTAATCTATGGAAGAGGATTAGAGCTGCTGGGGAAAAAAAAAAATCTGTCTATAGACCCAGAATTTATACTTTTGATCTCAGTTGATTATCTGACTTTAATCAATGGCCCTAATTATCTTCCGTTCTATTCAGAGAGGGTGCAAGATGGATGGAGCTAAAAGCAATAGTGGAAAATACCTGAGACTGAGGTGGAGACTGATGATATGAAAATATTTGAAAGAGTTCAGTGGGTTGTTGGGTGTTAAGACGGCATCTTTGGTAATTCTTAACTAGATCTCGATGCGGCTCCCTACATGTTCCTTCTTATCTCTCCAGTGAGCTGCAGCTTATTTAATATGCATACAATCAGTTTAAATTTGCCTTCAGCAAATTCTAACCCAATATGCTTTTGTCTTCACTCCTGCCACAATAAGAATTTATCTCACATCGTGCATTTTGCTGTTCAGAGCGAGGATTTGAAATGTATTCTGTCTGCTGCTAAAGTCTGGGATCAGTCTATTTCACAGCAATAAAGAAAAGATGACGATGAAAGAAAGAAAAGAGGGCGTCATAATTCACCAAAGAGCTTTCTTAATATCCTGCTCCTCTGTCAGGGAAATTTTCATCACTATGAGCAGCTTATAAATTTAGGCAAATAGAGTTAATACTCCTGAAATGATGTTTAATTCAAAGATAGCAACACTGTCGCTGTGCAAAAACACGGAAAGCATTTATTAAACATATAGTGATTTCAAATATAAATGGCTCATTTTACTCTTTGACAAATTAAACCACAAGTCATGACAAAAAGGGCAATGCTGCAAACTGCAGGGCATCAAGCAGAATATATTCAAGCTACTGAAAACCCTGAAATCAAATATAAACCACGTGTTCATGTTTGTGTTTTCTGCACAGGTGGGCGTTTGTTCTTACATAGGCAGGAAATGCACAGAAGTGTGTACATATTGCTGGAAAATATTCTTTAAATTAATTCTGTTTCATCCACTCTGTTTCACCTGGTCTCCATCTTCACACACTCTCTCCTTTATTCAACCTTTCTCCATAATCTTTCCTCTCATGCCCTCTTCCCTGCTGTTGCCTCCCTTCTGTCTTTCACTCTGCTCAGTTTTACCTTTTCACTTTTAATCAGTTATCACCTGTCTTCTGTTTCTGCTTTCATCCTTACACTTCCTCCCCTGTAAATAAAGGGAAAAGATTGTTTTTGCAGATCATATCCCTATGGTAATCTATCCTTTGCTGCTTTATTTCCTGAGTCAAAATGGCAGCAGTGCAAAGTGTTTGAGTTGGGTGACAAATTGGAAGAAAGTGAGATTTTCTTTGTGATGCACTCTTGAGCTTGAGATAAAGTAATTAGCATTTCATAAGTGTTTTATGTAAAAGTAATCATTTTTGTAGCATAAAACGTAGATTTTACAGCTCAGAGGAATAAGACAAGAATTTAAATTTTGCTTTGGAATAAAAAGTGGTGCCCTCAGAAATTATAGGGGTGGCCAGAACAGGCTAGTAAAAATATATTTTTTTCTTTTTACATTTTTGACTAGAATGTTACTTGTGGGGCAAATAGGACTTATAGGACTTTGATGGCTTTTTTTTTTTAACAATTGCTTTCCTCTTGATTATTTTACAATTAAGGCCATATTAGAGTGCTGAAAAAATGATTCTATCAAGTGATTTTCTTACCTGAGCTGAAGCTCTGCAGCCCTTCTTGCAGTGCCATGGGTGAAGAGTTGTAATTTCTATTTCAATAATCACTGAAGGATGCAGTGGATGATCTTACCATGGAGTACTAGTTTACTCTTTTGTTAAAGTGCATTTTTGGATAAAAAAAACAAAAAAAAAAACAACACAACTCCCACAACAAGCCGACAGCCTGGTAAACCACAACCCTCTGAAAAACCTGTAGACTTGCTTGCAGGTTTATGCTAAGCAGCTGCATTACTATAATTTTCATTCATATAAAGTACAATATGGACTTGTAAGATAAGTCCATATTATCTTACATATGGACTTATGTGTCCATCAGCTTCCTGAATGCAACATAGGTGATTTTCACCCGTGCTTTCTGTTTGTTTTTCTTCTGTAGCATATAGTCATAAATCAAATGACAGTGAAAATGTCATGAAAGGTTAGTGAACAAACGACTGGCTCTTCTGTTTTTGACATTTGCAAACAAATGTGAGAAATATGTTTTCTAGAATTTTACAAATGTCTCGTGTTGGCAGTGCTGTGAAGTTTTATCTTTGTCTCCAGCTTAAAGGCGTAAAGCATCAAATGGTGTGAGTTGCAGAAACAGGAAAATGTTTACATGTTCATATAGTAGAGAGTGGACATTGATTTTGCCTCTCTACAAATGAGACTGAGCAGGTCCATGTCTGCTAATGTTTTTGAATTGCTGCCAATGGAGATTTTTTTTTTTCTGCTATTCTGAATCTGCTTAAATATTAACATGGAACTTCCCAAATTTGGGGTCAAGAGTCTCGTGTGTGCTTGACCCAATTCCCTGAACTGTAAAAGAAAAAACAAAATTACTAATGTTATTCACATTATTAACTGTTAACTATTTTTCAAAAGCTTCTTAAGAAAGTAAATGATTATAATACTTAATTGTCTCATGCTGTGAAGATTACATTGAGAACCTTACATCATTAAAAAGCTGGTCATACCTTTTAATTCTGACTCATCAGACCACTTGAATTGCTTCACACTCATTTCACACATCCGTCTGTCTTGTGCGTCATTCACTCAATCAAATCACCTGCTTCCTCAGTTTGTGAAGGATGGAAAAATAAAATACAAATTCTGCACTTCTTACAAAGAGAAAAGGATGTGAGTCATTCATTTATTCAACTTTGTCTGCAGCCAGTGTTATTAAACATTTCTGTTTCCTTTGGGAGATTATGATTCAGGTTTAAAGAAAATATGAGATTCAATGTGACTTTTTAAAATAAAGCCAGTCAAGTATTGACATGGAGCCAGCAGGTCTATTCAGCATCACTGTTTGAGGCCAGTAGCAGGGCTGTGATCTGGTTACGTACTGTGCTCAGAGTGTTTTATATGAATTTGTCCTTCACTTTGCTCGTTGTAGCTTCCAGCCTACACATCTCTCTCCTTTCTGCCCTACAGTACTATTCTCATGTTCTCCATCTTATTCCAACTGTTTTATAAAGGTATTGATCGTCAT
Organism: Poecilia latipinna; assembly: GCF_001443285.1. Lineage (NCBI taxonomy): Eukaryota > Metazoa > Chordata > Actinopteri > Cyprinodontiformes > Poeciliidae > Poecilia > Poecilia latipinna. The sequence goes on along the minus strand of NW_015113234.1, from coordinate 151,393 downwards.
ATTCTCGTCTTTAGTAATAACTTATGAGCTCTATAGGCTAATATTTTTCTTTAGCACCCAAAGGCACCTACTTTGTTCTGTTTCCTCTAAATCTTGGCTTTGTTTCCAGTATTAAAGATGGCACCGCAGAGTAGCCTGTCTGAGGGTTATAAATCAGTTTTACTGCTTTGAATTTCATTACATAATGCTGCTGCCTTTTGATGGCTGCCATTTACGGTTTGCCATGCTGATTTGTTTTCCTGCCATATGTGCTTTCTAGGAACAAAGTCAGAATGATTTTTTTGTTTTTAATTATTACATTACTTGGCTGAAAATCAAATGTACACATTTTTTGGAAATCTATTTTTGAGGAAACATACATAAAAAAGGTAATCTAGCTTATGTGTTAGCAGAAGTGTTGTTCCTAAATAGAACACTTAGTGCACATATAAAAGTGGATAAAAACTGAAGGGATCAGTAATCAAATTAATTTATCAGTAATGCGTAGGGTCAGCAGACAGTCAGTGACACCAAATGTTTCTGTATAAAACATTTGGTGTCCAAAGTGCTGTTTTTAAGTGTAATGATGGAAAGTTGAGTGGAAGGAAAAAAGTGCAATTTAAAAAGTGTAGGTTAAACTTAAAAGGATTATGTAGATTACGTAGTGAGTTATAACACAGAGACATATCCAGGATATTTTGCTCTCAGCCACTCCTGAACTAGAGAACTGTCTCTCTTAGGCTAAAGAAAAAATGGACTAGACTGCTGCTTAGTGTTCCAAAGCCCTATTTTAAATAAAAAGTAAATGTTGCATCTAATTAGGAAATTCAGGTACAGGAACAAGAGTGGACAGACGCAAAACCCAAGCTGGTCCAAGGTGAAGTTTCCACAGTTGGTGATGGTTTAAAAACATCGCCAGTGCTGTTGTTGGTCCACTGTAGGTTATATAATTCAGTCAGAAGAGCCTTCTACCAGGATATTTTATAACACATTCCTATGCTGATTTAATTTTTCAGCAGAAAATGTTATGTTATATTATGTTATATATTATGTTATATATTATGTTAGTCAATAACATAATATGTTATGTTATTGACTACAGAAACAGCGTGTTTAAAGACCTGACATGGTGTGTTGCTAGGAGGAATTTGAGACACCAGATCCAACAATGCAGGTGAGCAGAAAGTTCCTTTGAAACCAACTTGGGCTTTCTCAATATATCAACAGAGAATCCATGCCATACTGCACTGATGCAGTAATTCTTTCTCAAGGAGTCCCAATCCAGCAGTGTGTGCATATACAATACAACACATGGAAATACCATTTGGAAGGCCCACATTTATGTATATTATTATTTATTAAAATTGACCCTATGTAAAAATCTATTGTTTGAGAAACTAAACTTTTCATTCTCTCTACACCACAATGGTGAGTGTTTATAGAAATAAATGCTTGTCTTTAGCAAATATGAGTAAGTTTTTAAATATTTAATTGCTCTCTTCTTTTAGTTTTACTACTGCAGACAAGGCTTAATGCTTAAATTTGTTCTCTTAGCTTACTTGTATCATATGATAACCCACAAGATGAATAGTTTTTAGTGAAAATGTCAGCTTCAAAGAAGCCCTACAGGGAAAAAAATAGCCAACACCCACATACCTAAATGTAGTCTCTATGACAGCAGGCAGTGTGTTGTTGCTTAGCTTTAAAATGGAAACAAGCCACAAGTAGTAAGAAGGCAGTCCTCCAAGCAGATCAGCCGTAGGTGTATTTACTAGAAAGGATACTTACTATTTTCAACCCAGTAAATCTTATGCAAAATTAAGGCACAGTGTTAATAGTTAATGTTTTCCTGGCACCACCAGGACAGGCCAGAGTGAGTCTGGCAGAGGACTGCAAGCAGATAAATATGAATGTTATTTCTGTATTTACTGTTTGACAGACAAGCGTTGCTAATAAGTGATGGACTAAATGAAAATGGCAACAACAGATGTAGGTTTTCTCAGTCCTCTGAATGTTTCCTTGATTAGATATTTTAAATATACGAGGTTTTAAGATGAGAGGCAGGAGATGTTGGCTTTTATTTATTTTTTATAAGGAGATCAAAGGTTTTTTAAAAAGAAAGAAGTTCACAGCCTGTATTATTTTGAAATAATGAGATACTATCTTAGAATAATGAGATTATTTATTTATTTATTTATTTATTTATTTATTTTTAAATATGAGCTTCTATACAAACCAGACCTCTTGGACATTTTAAACATATTTTTAGGGCTTCTATTCATTTCCCTTTTGAGATTTAGTTGAATTGTTTTTCATCATGTGTCTTCTGACTTTGTTAATCAAAATTTTGGAGTCTCCCAGCCAGAGACAGGGATGTCATCCAATCACAAAGAACTCATCACGTATAATATGCCAAAAAAGCTTGTCAGCGACTATAAGCTGGACTCCTGTTCCCAATATTTTAGAAAACGTAAAATATGTATTCAAACTTCAGTTTAAAAAAGAAAACAGCATTTTTTTCTTCAATATATACTACATAAGTGTTATTTTCAACATATTGTTGATTTTTTTTTCCCTTTAAGGGCATCTTGATCTGCAGCTCAGTGAACAACGTGGTAGAAGATACCAATATCCTGGTCAATAAAGAGCATAAAAATACATGAGATGAATAAAAGGCCTCAAGTTATTAAATAAATATTAGAAAAAGATAAAACAATGGAAATATGTGTACCTTTAACATTTTCAGTGTAAATATCTGGCTGTAGGAATTAATATAAATTTGCCTTTTATGATGGTACTGGCATAAATCAGAAGCAATAGAAGAAAGTACTGCTGCCCTCCTCTCATTCCATATTTTTCAAAGAAAGAACACATAGTTACTTTCAGAGTTGTACTATCTGTACAACACAATGGTTGACTTGAAATAAGGGTGAGCACTGATGAAAGGTTGACTTGACCCAAAGTCAAGTACTATTGCATACTATACTCCCTTTTCTTAAACCCACTAAAAACAGTCTTTATACAAAGGAAAAAGGTGAAATATCAAAGAGTTAAAACAAGCACTATTAGATGAAAACCAACGTTTTTCTAGGCTTTCTAGTCAAACAGAAAAACACTGTTTCTGGGGGTGGACGTTTACACTTTTTTGCTGGAGAATACAGAAAAAGAGAAGTTCTTGGAAATCAAGCTTTGGTGAGGTGAAAATGACAGGAGGGTGACAGGATTCTTGGAGGATATGGTTAAAAAAAAAACACATCCTAAACTTAAAATGGTCCATTTTCCCAGGTAAATTTTGCTTTTCTGAACCTTTAATTGGTGATGATAATGTTCACACAGCACTCATTAATTTACCTTTGTGTCCAAACAGCCAGTACAATACATTATCACAGTTTAAAGTTTAATTAGCATTTTTTCCCCCAGAGCTGCTCTTTAAAGACACCTTTTGAACTGCAGCTCTACATTAAACCTGAGTAAATCTGTTCAGATGACATCATTTTCTCAGTCCAAATGAAACTCTCTATATACAGTGAGCATAACTTTTTATTTTAGGTCTGAAATGTGATGTTTGATACTAAATTTTGGAGAAACTTCCTAAAGGTTCTGATTTACATAATCATACACATTTATTTTTTAACTGGAACCTGTTCCTTATTTTTACTTTATAACATTTGTTGTGACCTTTCAAACTAAATATAAATCTGTGTGCACAGTTGAGTGAAAAAAATACGGTTATTTATAGTCTGCAATCAGTGTCCTACAGAGCACATATGCAAACAAAGTGAATTAAATTGTTGGAAAAAAGGAAAGAGTTGAAGCTTTATGTATTGCGTGATTCAGAAGTATATCCTTAAAAAATTTACCTAAATAGAGTAATGATTTCATTTAACTAATATAGTTTTTAAAAAACTTAAAACATGTAATTATTTTGTTATTTAAGTTTGTTCATTCTTTGAAACAGAGCAGTATGGATTGATTGCATTGTTATCTTTACACAAATTTGAAGTAATATGACAAACCGCTGTTCTGGCTTTTCTTTAATCTATGATTGCAAAGAGTAGGTGTTTTTATAGATGAAGCTTTAACTTGTGTTAGTCAGCAGCAAGCCTACATCGCCACCTAGTGGGTAAATGGGTAGCATTTAATTTCTTTTATACAGACTTTGAGAACACAAACATTTTGCCTTCATTACTGTGTTATAAGCCTCTTTCTCCATTCACTTCCTGTATTTTATTTCTGTTTTCCCTTTTCTTCACAGGACAGCAGAGAGCCTCGGGACTGCTGCCTCAGTGAGTCTTTCACTTCTCCCTCCTGTACGCTCGGCGTTGACCTGCGTCGGGGCCGACGTCGATTCTCTGGCAACCTGCAGCTGCCCCCCTTGTCTTGGCGTCAGGGGGATAGATCGAGAACACCAGACGAAGAGATCATGACGAGGCCGACGTCTCTGCCGTTTGGGGTCCCTCCCAGAATAGATATCACACCTGTGGACCCAGAATGGTTGGTAAACTGATGTTGCACAGAAACAAGCCGTTCCTTGCTGTTTTCAAATTCACTTCTAACTGAATCTGCTGCTGCTTTTCTGTCAGAAATGCCAGCAAGCTTCTTGGTTGTTAAAATATTGGAGTTTCACAGTTATTACCAGCATCCAGGAAAATACAATATACTTTTTCAGTATAGAAGGGGGAAGAAATACTAAAACTCTTTATATATATTTACAGATATTGTCCAAATAAGTAGCAATGCATCCCACCATGAGGTTGCAGCTGAATATGTTAGTATTAATTATCACGATTAATTTGTCAGATACACCCTATTACAATTCAATAGACAACCCTCTGTAAGGTTTATATATACAAATGTGCAAGTCAAGTAAGTTTTATGTGTGCAGCACATTTCAGCAACGAAGCAGCTCAAAGTGCATTACATCATAAAAACATAAAAGTAACATAAAACTGCAGCTTTGCAGCTTCCTTGATGGCACACACCTTTTCATTATTTCATTTCATTTCGGGTGATGTCTTTGTTAGCTTATCTTAAGCCACTCTGTAGCTAATTTAGCAACAGTATTAGTATCAGTGTGGAAATTAAAATACACATTTTTGTCCAACTGTTAACTTCCTGGCTGATGTCTTAATATTTCTACATAATTATTTTGCAAATAGTGGAAAAAAGGTTTGTAGATCTTTTTATACAGTGTGTTCCAATATTTGATTTTCATCTGTATGTTTTGCACAGTGCAATATTTCTCGCAAAGCATTGTGTTATGCTAAAAACTAATTGTATAGGGACGTACTGAGTTTTGACAAATGATGAATCTCTTTATGTGAAGGTGCCTTTGGGTTGAGGAAATGATGTAGTACAGGGCTGTCAAATTTCACCAAGGGCCACTTCAGCATATTGGCCACCCTCAACGGGTCACAATGACGGTACAAATCAGGAGTGCATCCCTGCTAAAACACACCCCAGACAAAAGGCTGACTTCCCTCATTCAGTTCTGTAGAGGCTTATAATGAGTCAATGGTCCAGGTGTGTTAGAGAAGGAATGTATCTAAAGCTGCAGATGGTAGCTCTGGAAAACTAGACTTGGGCACCCCTAGCATAAATGTATAAAAATACAATGTGAAAAATTAATTAAACACCACCTCATATTGTTAAATAACTGATTTTATGTATTGACATTTTAAATATTACATTTGAGTTTCCATGGATGTAAAATTACTGCTCAGTTTAAAAATTACAATATTTAAATCAGTCTTTAAAGGTGAGCAAGCAAATATTAAAAACAAGTCACATGGGCAGACATTATAGACTTTATGCAAAGATTTAGTCTCAGAGGCAACTGAAATCTATTAATTTAAAAAATCCTTTCTGAATATCATTTCATGGTCTCTGAACTAAATGCGTCTTTCTGACCGGGAGCTGACAGCGTGTTGAAGAGTTATGGACCGGACGCTTTGGAGCGTCTGGTTAGGAAGCGCATTACAAACCTTTGGTTGAAATGTAGTTTGTAGTCAACTTGTGCTCAAAACATATTTTACGTCAATCATCGGCCTATAAAATGCTGGGGGTCCACA
>NW_015113234.1:140486-141594 GCF_001443285.1 Poecilia latipinna | reverse complement strand
TGGCCTATAAAATGCTGGGGGGGCCACATGTGGCCGGCGGGCCTTGAGTTTGACACATGTGCATTACGCCATAGAACTGCCAATTGGTAATTGAAGTAAAGTAGCTTCGATTTCAAAGAAGCCGACATTGAAGTCGATTGGCAAATGAACCATCACCAAAGAGGAAGGCTCTTGTCTCACTGCACCCCAAGAGATGCATAACCTACAAAAACCATTTCTGTCTGGTTTTGAACCAGAGACCTTTTGCGTGTAAAGCAAACATGATAACCACTACACTACAGGAACTGAACTTCTCTGCTTTGTTTCAGTTTGAGGTTCCAAAGTTGATGATGTGAGATGCAACGCATGGAAATTTCCACTGAGGTTTGCACTCAGATGCCTGGATTCAGAGTACAGACCATGACACCACAAAAGCTTTGTTGACCTTTAGTAAACACCTGTGATGAATAGAACATGCAAAATCTGTTTCTGTCTGGTTTCGAACCAGAGACCTTTTGCGTGTAAAGCAAACGTGATAACCACTACACTACAGGAACTGAACTTCTCTGCTTTGTTTCAGTTTGAGGTTCCAAAGTTGATGATGTGAGATGCAACGCATGAAAATTTCAACCGAGGCTTGCGCTCAGATGCCTGGATTCAGAGTACAGACCATGACACTACAGAACCCTTGTTGACCTTTAGTAAACACCTGTGATGATTAGAACATACTAAAACTGTTTCTGTCTGGTTTTGAACCAGAGACCTTTTGCGTGTGAAGCAAACGTGATAACCACTACACTACAGAAACTCAACTTCTCTGCTTTGTTTCAGTTTGAGGTTCCAAAGTTGATGATGTGAGATGCAACGCATGAAAATTTAAACCGAGATGCACTCAGATGCCTGGATTCAGAGTACAGACCATGACACCGCAGAGCCCTTGTTGACCTTTAATAAACACATGTGATGATTAGAACATACTAAAACTGTTTCTGTCTGGTTTCAAACCAGAGACCTTTTGCGTGTAAAGCAAACGTGATAACCACTACACTACAGGAACTGAACTTGTCTGCTTTGTTTCAGTTTGAGGTTCCAAAGTTGATGATGTGAGATGCAACGCATGAAAATTTCA